>NC_133651.1:53940344-54240344 GCF_009905375.1 Apium graveolens
TAATACAAAAATTAATATATCCCTTATTTTATTCAATGATTACAAAAATATCACCAAAAGTTTAATTTAGTAAAATATTAGTTGGTATTGAGAATCGAACTCAGGACCTTAAACTTAAAAGTGGGACTCTCAGCCACTTATATTAGACATTCATTTTGAACTAAAATAAAATTTATCATCAATATCCGCTAATATCTCAAGTTCTATTTAACCTTTTTACTAATTAATTATACATGCGCACAACAGTAATCAAACTATTAAGGGGTCGTTTGGTTGAATATGTGGTTTTAGGGTTGGAATCATGTATCATATCTGATATCATGTGTTTGGTTGAGTACTGTAATGAATATTTTTAATTCAAAATATATTAAGTCAATAATTTTATTTTAATTAAATATATTAATTTTTATTATTATTTTAATATATTTAGGTTCGTAGATTTTTTAGTATTAAATATATCTATTTAATTGCTTAAATAGAAATTTAAATAATAAAATTAAAATTGATACCGATACCCCTCCCTCATATCCACTTCCCTACTTGGGTATTAAAAACCATACCTTGGGGGTTTGATCAATGGGTATAAAAATTTATTTTTTTTTGAACTAAACTTCATGTATGGGGTTGGAATGGTTGAAACCCATACCTGATTCCGAAAATTGGCGAACCAAACGACCCTTGTTCCCATAGAGGACAAGAGCTCAACCACTGCATCGACTATCTGTTGACATATTCTAATAATTTCCCGCTTAATTTTCTTATAATATACTAGTTTGAATCTGGGCGATGCACTCATTTTTCTAATATTATATAATTTTAAATATAAATTAAATTGGAAATTTTAAGATGCGAAATTTGTTTATTCAAAATTTTTATATGATACGATTTAATAATAATTACATTTTTACACACAAATATACTTAAGATATTTTTATTTAGAAGTATTTAAATTAGAAAAAAAATACTAATTGAAATATTTATCATTATTCCTATTTCTATGTGTGTTTGTGAAATTGAATTATTTTTTAATTTAAAGGATAAGTTTTAGCCCATGTCAATAATATATGAATCACATTTAATTTGATTTGAATTTTGTTTAAATCCTCGAGACCTATTATATTGATTAAATCTAACAAAATATATTTAGTTTGATTTTAATTTTATTTAAAACGGAATGAATAGTATACTTTTATTTAACTCAGATGAATATTATATTGATTATTTTGTTTTAACTCATCGAATTTTATTTTGATTTTAATTCTGTTTTATAGTGGATCGGTTATGTAATTTTTTAACTCGGATGAATATTATATATTATTTTATTTTAGCCCGATGTTATTACACGATAGCTGAATTACCAGTTCAATAATATAATTGTTTTAGCGGAATCAATTTAATATTTTGGTTTTACCTGAAATCCATTATACCGGCCAGATACAACTAATTATACTTGATTTAGTTTTAAATTTTATTTTAACCTCGACCAATAATATAGTTATTTTAGTTAGAATGAATAATCTCTTCTATATATAATAGCACAACAAGGGGATAATATTTTGAGATTAAAAAGTCTCATTGAAAAGACTAAACTACCCCTATTTTTAATATTTATATAAAAGTTGTGTTTTGTGGGAATCAAACTCGAGTTGCTTCATTCTTCTATACAACCTCATGCCACTACACCATATTATCACATGTGCTTTTTATCAAACACATAATATGTAAGTGTGCTAAAGAAATATTTTATTTAACTTTAAATATAGCTACTTGAATTCCGCAAAAAAATGATAGTTACTTGAATATTTGTATAATTAATTTTAAAGAACTGACTTCCAGATATAAAGTTAGGTATAGTACATAAATGGATTATTATCTTATTTATTATTATTTTTTAGTTTAAAAATATATCTCATATATTTTTAACATATTTTTTATTATAAAAAGTAATTAAAATGTACATATATAATTTTTAAAGAAAATATTGAAAATAGGATCGCCTATATGTAAATAATTTAGATTGTTATTAAATATTTAGATAAATTCGAATTATAATGAGTTAATGACTTTTAGTTTATTTTGAATTTAAAATCAGAATTTGGCTCATTGTTCAAAAAATACTCGAAATTTGACTACATGACTAGCCGAAAAACATTGTCACATTCTACGTTTAGTAAATTTAAATTACAAGTTCGACGAGAATATCTTACCAATAATGTGAATTTTTTTGATATCTTATATTAATATAAATTAATGTGTTTGAGGTATTTATAGGATCAAGTTAATTGATTATTTGTATTAAAATTACTAACTTCATTGGTAGCGCAATAGTGTTTGTGGACTTGTCCCGATTTTAAAAATATTTGAAATTTGATATGAGATCTCACGAGATTTTTTAAAACTACGATGATATATTAAATAAATTTATTTTTCATTTTTCACTTTAAAAAAACTAGCATTTTAAAAAGAATTCTTTTAGATAAATAATATTTATTGATCAAGATAATATTGTACAAATATTTTAAATTATTCAAATAAAAGTTATATCTAGACTATATTGTAGCATTTGAATCAATACATTTTATACTATTTTAAAGAATATATATATATTGTTCAATAATTTGAAGGAATTAACCAGTTCAACTAATATTGATAAAACTTTATCAAATTGAAAAATATTTAATTTTAGGAGAATAGTATACAATATTATCAAATTTTATATGAAGAAATATTAGAGTTGAATGAAAGAAACTTAAAAATAGTTTAAATAACAATATAATTACAATTTTTCCTTCAAATTCTTAAAAAAAATCATGAACATCAATAATAAGTCTTACAATATATAATTTATTTTTATGTTACATGATTGATACTCGATCGCGTAAAAAACAGATATGGATTGTTTGTCAGTGATAATTTGAATACCATATATAAATTATTGCAATTTATTTATTAAATAATTTTAATTTTTGAATAATTATAAATATATGTTATATAAGTAACCAATTGCCTCACTAGATATTAATAATGATTATACATGTACATAAATCAGATATTTAGCATATAAATAATTGAAACCATCGTAATTTCCTAAGAAATGTAACATACGATAATTCACATGCTAACATAGACACATATAACTTAATCTTATTTTGTTAAGAGTAGTGTAAAAACACCAACATTTTTCCAAACATACATACGTTAAATTTAAAAACTAACAATAAATCAACTTTTATATTAACAGTAGTGTAAATTTTATATTATTCTATATTATGATTGCAAGTAATTCTGAATTCAGTTATTCATTTTTTATCTTTTTAAATTGAGTAAGTTAATTGTAAGTTAGTAGGGAACTTAGTAATAATATAGACCAGTTATATAGTTTATTTAAATAAAACTCAAAATTTTTGGTCAACTCTGTATTCAACATATATGTTAGTTTTTAACCTTTTATTTGTAAACATACCAACGACATTCTACATATTAAGTTTATTTGTTTCATTTCAAACGTACACTGACTAACATGTTTATATTCATTCATTAAATACAATTATACAACACAAACACGAATATATATATTTTTCTTAATGAGCTATATTGGAAACG
This sequence comes from Apium graveolens, assembly GCF_009905375.1. NCBI lineage: Eukaryota > Viridiplantae > Streptophyta > Magnoliopsida > Apiales > Apiaceae > Apium > Apium graveolens. The sequence goes on from NC_133651.1 coordinate 53,943,948, forward strand.
TTGTGTAATTTAGTAATGTCTTGTATAAAAATGATACACAAATAAATACGTTAGACATTATACTACTGATAGCGATAAATAAATCCTGATTACATAATTAAATATTACAGTTTGGGCTGCAAGGCCCAATAAGAAGAAGTATGACATTCAGACCAGAAAGGTTAACATATTGGTCAGGCCTGATGGACCAGATCAGGCCTGATGGAACAAAGAAGGCCCAAAAACCCTGATTATTTATTAAATCCTAATTAATAAATAAGGGAGAAAAACAGCTATTAAGATAAGTCCTAGTGGGGATATAAATCCTTGTAGATTGACCTCCAAGGAACCTCATGGGATAAGGAATCAGCTTCCTACTCCCTAGGACTCCTAAGTCTATCCTAATTCAGAGACTTGACCACCAAGTCTCCTATACCAAGTCCAATTCAAGGACTCCCACATCTATATAAGGGGTCTCACCCCACAAATCAGAACTACGTTTTTTGGCTTGATTCTCTAATTCACAGAGATACGTAGGCATCTCGTAAAGGCAGAGTTAAGCTACGAAACACGAGAGCAGCCATTAAAGGCCTTGAGCTCCCGTATCTTAGTAATAAATACAATAATTATATATATTAGTTTTTTATCCATAACATTTGGCGCCGTCTGTGGGAAAGCACAACAACAACCATGGTGAGAACACGGAGAACAATTAGAGCTCTGGAAGAAGGAACACCATCGGGGACAACCCAGGTGATTTCATCAACCGTGGAGATACCTCCCCACTCAACTTATGCATCTAATCAAGCGGAAGCCCAGATAGGGGCAACTCAACCTCAACCACAAGGGACGACTCCCCCGACTATTCAAGGTACGAATCCTCAAATTCAACAAGTACATATATCTGTGAATTCTCGACCCGTCGGGTATGAATATTCAACTGTTGTTACTACTAACCCCCTTATGGGATGCCACTTTATCCCAAGGTTGGAGGAAGTGGATATGCTGGGCGAAGTGAAGCACGAGGGCAATCGCCCCCCTATATACGAGGGTTGGCTCCTATCCCCGAGGATCAGGAATTTTCTGGTCCTTACACCGAGAGAGACTCCGAATTTTCGGATGATGAAGTGGCCCCAAGAAGGAGGCGTCCTGGCAAAGAGCCGATGGCCGATAGAAGGCAACGCCCTCAAAGCACCCAAAGGGCGAATCCCCAAGAAGTGCAGGAAAGGATCAGGGCTCATGAGGCCGAGATCCAAAGGCTGAGGCATGACTTGGAGGCTCACCAGGCCACCAGACCCCAGATACCTCCTAGGGGGAGAAATCCTCCTTCTGTCATAGACCTGGATGGTCCGGTACGGAGAAGGGCTGTTGTCCCAAGAACTGATCCAAGCAATCTCCTTCCCCTCGGAGATCCTGATGATCCAACTCCGCCCTTCACTGAAGAGATAAGGAATGTCCATATCTCAAGGAAATTCAAGATGCCCACTATCAAAGCCTATGATGGCATGGGAGACCCCGCTAATCATGTTAGGACATTCTCTAATGCACTGCTACTGCAACCCGTGAATGATGCTATAAAGTGTCGGGCCTTCCCCGAAACCCTGTCGGGTATGGCTCAAAGATGGTACAGTCGCTTGCCCCCAAACTCTATTGGATCATTCAGAGAGTTAAGTCAGGCTTTTATTAAGCAGTTCATCAGTGGGAGAGTCCATGAGAAAAGTTCAGCATCTCTTATGAGTATTGTGCAGGGAGCTAAGAAATCATTGAGAGATTACCTGAATCGTTTCACAAAGGAGGCTTTAAAAGTCCCGGGCCTTGATGATAAGGTAGCCATGATAGCACTGCAAAAAGGAACTAGGGATGAGTTTTTCAAGATGTCCTTGGCCAAACGTCCCCCTGAAAGCATGTTGCAGCTCCAAGAGAGGGCAGGGAAGTATATCAAGGTTGAAGAAAGTATGAGGAAGACCGTAGTAAGTAATGAGCCCACTGGAAACAAGAAGCGAAAAACTGATTTAGAATATATTGCTAAGGACAAGTATCCTAGAACCGAACAAAATTCTGATTCAACCCCCAAGAAGGGAGGACCTGGGCAAAAGTTCACTGAATATGCTAAGCTGAATGCTCCTAGAAGCCAGATTTTGATGGAGATTGAGAAAGATAGAGATATTCGCTAGCCTAAGCCCTTGAAGAATGATCCCGCAAAACTAGATAAGAGCAAGTATTGCAGATTTCACAAAGATGTTGGTCATGACACCGATGAGTGTATGCAATTAAAAGACGAAATTGAGTTTTTGATTCGAAAAGGAAGATTGAACAAGTATACTGGAGAAGGAGGGGACAAGAATAATAATGGAAGGAAGAACTTTGAAGATTGAAGGAGGGACCAAGACGATCAGGGGCGGAATCCCCAACCTAAAGGGCCGGTTATAAATGCAATTTTTGGAGGGCCGCGACCTCGAGGGCCTGTGATAAACACGATCTTTGGGGGTCCAACTGCTGCTGGATTGTCCAAAAATTCCAGAAAGGCATATACCAGAGAGGTTATGCATATTATTGGAGAAGCCCCGAAGAGGGCCAGGACAGAAGTAACATTGGCTTTTGATGATTCTGACCTAGAGGGTGTAAAGTTTCCTCATGACGACCCGCTGGTCATAACACCGATAATAGGAAATAGCCCGGTTAAGAGGGTCCTTGTGGATAATGGTGCTTCTGTGGATATCTTGCTCCACGACACCTTTCTAAGGATGGGGTATAACGACTCCCAGTTGACACCAACCGACATGCCGATATATGGATTTGCTGGAGTAGAATGTCCTGTAGAAGGGATAATCAAGTTGCCAACCACCATAGGTACGGAACCAAGGCAAGCAACGCAGATGTTGGATTTTGTGGTAGTAAAGGCTAGTTCAACCTATAATGCTATCATGGGAAGAACAGGGATACATGCCATCAAGGCAGTCCCTTCTTCCTACCATTCAGTCATGAAGTTTCCCACCCGGAACGGGATTGGAGAAGAGAGAGGAGATCAAAAAATGGCTAGAAGCTGTTATGTGGCCTCTTTGAGGGCAGATGGAGTCGGGGGCAGGTTCTTCCTATTGAAGATATGGATGTCCGAGAAAATGACGAGAAGAGAGGAAAGCCAGCAGAAGACTTGATTTCGGTTCCTTTAGACCCCGAGAATCCTGAGAGGATGACTTTCATTGGAGCAACATTAGAGGAGCCCCTTAGAGGGAAGTTGGTGAAATTTTTGCAAGAAAATAGTGATGTATTTGCGTGGTCAGCAGCTGATATGCCAGGCATAGACCCGGAGCTGATTACTGTGGCGCCCTCCAAACCCGGGTCAGAAGTTTGGGGTCCACACACACACCTTAATTATAACCTGCTTATAACAATAATAAAGATACTAATAATATATGCAATGACCCTACTTACCAACCACCACGGACCGCAATAGGTTAAAGTATACAAACAAGCCAAACACACTAATATATTACAAACCGTTCAAATCCCAACTATTTCAAATTCAAACTGAGTATTAAACATTATTACAAACTTAAATTATTCCAAAAGAAGCCTACTAGCTCAGCTTTCTCAACATGAACCCCTAGCTCTCGCGCTGGACTGGGGATCCTGCTAGCCTCTCAAAGTCCTCCATCACCTCAGTAGCCCAGCCCAGCAGTGCATCAGGGCCTCTGCCAGGTAGTGTAGCTCCATGTAACCTAGCCTCAAGAACCCTCCGGATCACATGAATCTCCTCTCGAAGCTCCCTCACACCACGATTAACATCTGTAGTCCTGATGATATGCTGTAACTCTCTAATCTGAGCCAACAAGGAATCACGCTCCAATAGAAGAGCCTCATACCGGTAATAAGGAACTGGGGGCAATGTAGACTGGAATGGGGCACTCGCTACTGAATGCCCAGTGGAATCTGAATCAGCTGGTGGGAGTCCTCTGACATGTGGCCTCATGCCTGGAGGTGGAATAGCTTGCAATGGTACGGGCTGCAATATCGGTGGAGGTAGAATAGCCAATGCTGGTGGAATGATAGGTCGTGGATCCGATGCTGGTGCTCCAACTGAAGGCTCTGAGTGATCAACTGATACGGGAATAAAAGAGTCGGCCATCTCTGCTATCTGAAATCATATCGTAATATAAGAATCTCGTACCATAACGCAATTTACACTAATACCTGATATACCGAAACACTCAACCTCTCAACGTTCTATCATCCTATGCCTTACTTCTAATCCTAACCCTCTACCCATTCCCGTTAACCTAGGCTTGTGTCAGTGACTTACAACCTGTAGCTCTGATACCAAACCTGTGGCGCCCTCCAAACTCGGGTCAGAAGTTTGGGGTCCACACACACACCTTAATTATAACCTGCTTATAACAATAATAAAGATACTAATAATATATGCAATGACCCTACTTACCAACCACCACGGACCGCAACAGGTTAAAGTATGCACACAAGCCAAACACACTAATATATTACAAACCGTTCAAATCCCAACTATTTCAAATTCAAACTGAGTATTAAACATTATTACAAACTTAAATTATTCCAAAAGTAGCCTACTAGCTCAGCTTTCTCAACATGAACCCCTAGCTCTCGCGCTGGACTGGGGATCCTCTTTACCAACTGGTTCCTTTTTAACTGGAAAGAATATAAACAACATCGCACAAATGAGCTAACTAGCTCAGCAAGTCACAATGACAAAACTGAGAATAATGATCATCAGGTGAATATGGTTATGATATCAAGTGAACAATGGATTATGATTTAGAATTGGATATTATACTTTTAATTTAAAAACCAAGGTTAGGCTGCTGATCAGTCACGCACTAACCCCGAGCAAGGCACACAGCATTGCTCTAACTACTGGATCCAAGGCACACATTGGCCTAACTTGACCATTATATGGTCTGACCACGAATCTGGTCCACAATTTTATAAAAACAATCCAATTCTAACATAATAACAGAATATGCAATAGTAAACAATAACCGAAATCATTAACAACAATAAATGTTTAACAATGAAAGGGTTTCAATCCTTGTAAAGATCAACAAGGTACTTTCAAAGCTTGAATGCTGGGTAATGAAAGAATTGGATAACAAAGGAAACAACATTTCAGGGTTTCAAGGATTTGGTCTTTCAAAGCATAAGATATCATGGATTGAGTATATAATAATTCAGTTCAGTGTCTGGTATTTAGTTTGTATGTATTTGTGGAGTAGTATCGTAGATTTGTGGTTCTTGTTTGGGTATACAATAATCAATGGATTAGAAAGAATATGGTTCATAGCTCAAGAATAATAACTGAAATCAGGATTTAGGTTTCCGTGCTTCAAAGCACTTGCAATGTCAACAAGACTATCAAGAATTACAATATCTCGAGAGAGTTCAGAACACTTGCCTGATATTAGCTTACTATCCTGCACTTGCTTTCAATCTCAATCGTCTTACTCCTCAACTACCTGTTTCCCTTTCCTACACCTTGCCTCTTCTGCTCACATATCATAAGCATCTATCAATCATCAACTCACAGGATTCTATTCAACACATACTTCTATCTACCCTTCGTTTTACCCAAATCCGATTAACGGATTAAAATCTATGCAATAACCAAGTAAACACCGAATATATAGACCGATAGTCAAACAACAGGTCATGTATAACACATAATACAACACGTAATCAATGACATATCATCTATAAAGAAGTCTCGGGTCATAAATATGCTTTCGGGTATTTAAAATGATTTTTAAAACATTTTTCGGAATTAAAACGGGTCGTTGGATCAATTTCGGGTTAATAAACAGGGTTCGGTTGGCCCATTCTGGCTCTGAAATAATTTTAGAATAATTATCGAGCCTTGGAAATAATTTAGAATAATATTTTAAAGCTCGAAACTATTTTTCAGAATTTTTAAATCATTTTTAAATAATTAAATCTAATTAAATAACTAATTAAAATCAATTAATAATTAATTAAATCAATTAATCAATTAATTTTCGAATTAATTGACCAATTAATCAATTATAAATTAACTGAAATTAATTAACTAATTAATTTAGATTTATTTGTGAATTAAAAATAATTTTTGGAATTAAAATAATAATTTTCAGAATTTTCAGAAATTAAAAATGAATTTTTATAATAAAAATAAATAGGAAATATGATTTTTAAACATTTTATAAACAGGAATCCTATTTTTGAAAACTTTGCAAACTACAGGGACTAAACTTCACCATCTTCAAAAATACAGGGACTAAACTGCAATTTTGCAGTTTCAGTCGCCGGAAAATCGGGGGTGGCCGGAGAAGACGATCCCGGCGTCCTCACCCCACCAACACCTCCAGATCAACACTACACAACACCAGGAACTTGTTCATGCATTCAAAACATTCTAATCATCCCTGTTCTGGCCGGAAATTGGCCAAGAACATCGCCGGTTTCCGGCGAACATCGTAAATCTTTAAAACACAACTCCCTTCGATTCAAGCATCCTCTGTTAACGAGCTATATATCAATCGATTGCAAATTTTATAAGGAACACAACCCACTATAAATCAACAGCTAATAACCCCTGAATCAAAAACCCCCAAATTTCAATTGAAAACATTCATACGGGTTATAAACCCTAATTTTGAAATTCGAAAATTAAACCCACTTTTGAGCATGTTATTGAACTCCAAATCAGATGTATGACATATGAAAATCATCTGGAAAACAAGCTCTACAACATGCAATCATCAAATCATACAAACAATCATCCGAACAAAAATTCATATTTTCAATAAAATAAATTCAAAAATAAATAAATTTTTATAAAAATACCCTTGATTTCTGCAGTGAAATAAAGCTCAGAATCTGATAGAACACCTCAAATCCTTCGTTTTGGTTACTCAAGCTTTAAAAACAGAGATCGGTAACGCCTTCGTTTTGCTGTTTGATTCTTAGAACAGTTTTAAGAAATTAGGGCTTTTCTCTGAAAATTATATAATTAACTATCTGCAAATGATTTTGATACGAAATAAAATACGGTAAAAGGATATTTATAATTATGGAAAATTTGTATCCCGTTGGATCATTCCGGATATAAAATAGTACGTTTATCTGTAAAAACTGATCCAAACGGTATCGGTTTTCGGGATAATTATCCAAATTAGTACAATTTGTACTGCGGTCTTGGTCTCAGCGCCTGGTTACACGTATTACGAAGTGATAATTGGGATAGTTTAATAAAAAGCTCCCGTTTATCGAAAATACGGGTTTTATTGATTTACCGAAACGAATATTGCATCGAAAATGTTGCGCCGGGACCCCCGCAGGACAAACCGTAAGCCGGATCGAAAAAGTCGAAACATGGAATATGCTCGGAATATTACAATTAGGTTAGGATGGAGTTCTCGAACGAGTTTCGGGTTCCAAAAACGTAACAACGGTTGACGTCGGTTGGTTCCCGTTTTTATAAAATAGATTTTAATTACCCGGAAAAAGATTTTAGAAATTTCATATGATTCTTATAAATCCATAAACCAACATAAAAATAATTAGGAAGATATGACAATTATCTATATTTTATTTTGGACATATAAAAATTAAAATACTCAATTAATATTATTTTTGAATATTCAAGTACAGATAACACTTAACAATTAACTCACAGAATAGATACTGAACACACATAATAATTGTATAATAGCAAAAATAATTACACGATATATCCCTGATATTACATCCTTCCCCCCTTAAAAGGATTCTGTCCTCAGAATCTCTAAGAAAACAAATGAGGGTACTTTTCTCTCATATCACTTTCTAACTCCCAGGTTGACTCTTCAACCCTTGGGTTTCTCCACAATACTCTTACTAACTTTACCACTTTATTTCTCAATACTTTCTCTCTTGCCTCTAGAATCTCAATCGGACTCTCTACATATGATAAATCTGCCTGAAGCTCTATTGGCTCATATTCTATTACATGCCTGGAGTTTGGATTATATTTCTTGAGCATCGATACATGAAAAACATTGTGAATGTGCTCCATGTGCGGAGGTAACGCCAATTCGTAAGCTACTTTGCCAACGTGCTTTAGGATCTCAAAAGGTCCGACATATCTTGGGCTTAGCTTCCCTTTCCTTCCAAACCTTGTTAGTCCTTTCCATGGTGATACTTTCAGTAATACCAAGCTTCCTTCTTCAAATTCCATGTCTTTCCTTGATTGGTCTGCATATTTCCTCTGATGATTTTGAGCGGCTATTAATCTTTTCTGGATAAGTTCAACAACTTCCTTTGTCTGCTGTACCAGTTCAGGTCCAAGTATCTTGCGTTCTCCTACTTCGTCCCAATATATTGGAGATCTACATTTGCGTCCATAAAGGGCTTCATAGGGTGGCATTCCAATGCTGGCATGATAACTGTTGTTGTAAGCAAACTCTACCAGAGGTAAATGTTTGTCCCAACTTCCTTTGAAATCAATCGCACAAACACGTAACATATCCTCGATTGTCTGGATTATTCTTTCACTTTGGCCATCCGTTTGGGGGTGATAAGTTGTACTCATATTCAGTCTTGTTCCCAACCATTCTTGAAAACTCTTCCAGAATCTTGAATTAAACCTTGGATCTCGATCAGATACGATAGACACTGGAACTCCATGACGAACTACAATTTCTTTTAGGTACATATGCACCAACTTGTCGAGCGAAAATCTTTCATTTATAGGCAGAAAATGAGCTGACTTGGTAAGTCTATCCACTATAACCCAAATGGCATCATGATTAGCCCTTGTCCTTGGTAATCCAACTATGAAATCCATGGTAATATGTTCCCACTTCCACTCTGGAATCTCCAATGGCTGTAGCAATCCGCTTGGTCTTTGATGCTCTGCTTTAACTCTCTGACAGGTATAACATTTGCTAACCCATTCCGCAATTTCTCTCTTCATATCTGGCCACCAATAATTCTTCTTTAAATCTCTGTACATTTTGGTACTCCCTGGATGGATGGAATATCTTGAACTATGTGCTTCTTGTAAAATTTCATTCTTTAACTCCGTCACTGGTGGAATCCAGATTCTAGATGAAAATCTCAAAATGCCTTGATCATCCTTCTGCGTGCATAATTCTTCACCTACCAAACAATTTATATCTTGATCCATTACATCTTTCTGACATTTCTTTATTTTCTCCAACAACTCTGACTGGAAAGTCATACTGTACACTTTCGCTTCCTCAGGTTCGCAAACTCTAATTTCCAATTCCAATTTCTGAAATTCCTTATATATATCTTCAGGTACTGATAACTCATTTAACTTTTCCTTCCGACTTAATGCGTCTGCCACCACGTTCGCCTTATCGGGATGATAATTAATCGAGCAATCATAATCCTTGATCAATTCTAACCATCTCCTTTGCCTCATATTAAGTTCCTTCTGGGTAAATATATATTTCAAACTTTTGTGATCCGTGAAAATCTCACACTTTTCTCCATACAAATAATGTCTCCAAATCTTCAAAGCAAAAACTATAGCTGCTAGCTCCAAGTCATGAGTAGGATACTTTTGTTCGTGTGGTTTCAATTGCCTTGACGCATACGCAATCACCTTGTCGTGCTGCATAAGAACACATCCTAATCCTTTGTAGGAAGTATCGCTATAAATTACGAAATTCCCTTGATCGTCTGGAAGTGACAAAACAGGTGTTGTGATTAATCTCCGCTTCAATTCCTGAAAACTTTCTTCGCACTTGTCATTCCATATAAACTTTTCATTCTTTCGTGTAAGCTTTGTTAATGGTGTGGCAATCCTTGAGAAATTCTGAACGAATCGTCGATAATATCCTGCCAATCCCAAGAAACTTCTTACCTCAGTGGGTGTTCTCGGTCTCTCCCAATTCGTAATTGCTTCAATCTTTGCCGGGTCCACTTTGATCCCTTCGTTACTGACCATGTGTCCTAAGAACTGAACTTCTTGTAGCCAAAACTCACACTTCGACAATTTAGCATATAACTTCTTTTTCCTTAAAATCTCCAAAGTTGTCCTTAAATGTTCCGCATGATCCTCCTCCGTCTTTGAATAGATTAAAATATCGTCTATAAATACTATAACGAACTTGTCCAAGTATTCCTTGAAAATTTTGTTCATCAGGTCCATAAACGCTGTTGGGGCGTTGGTCAATCCAAAAGATATCACTAAAAACTCGTAATATCCATACCTTGTTCTGAAAGCTGTCTTTGGTATATCTTCTGGTTTGATCTTCAGTTGATGATATCCTGATCTTAAATCGATCTTGGAGAAATACTTGGCTTCCTTCAATTGGTCAAACAAATCATCAATTCTGGGTAACGGATACTTATTCTTGATTGTCAACTTGTTGAGCTCCCTATAGTCGATGCACAGTCTCATGCTTCCATCTTTCTTCTTGACAAATAATACCGGTGCACCCCACGGGGATACGCTGGGTCTGATTACTCCTTTCTCTAACAATTCCTGCAATTGCTTTGCTAGCTCTTTCATCTCAACAGGCGCCATTATGTACGGGGCCTTGGATACTGGTTCTGTTCCAGGTGCTAAGTCGATCGCAAATTCAATTTCTCTATCTGGAGGAAGTCCTGGCAATTCGTCGGGAAATACGTCTGGAAATTCATTCACCACTGGGATATCTTCAAGTTTTGCTGGCTCCTGACTTTTATCAATCACGTATGCTATGAAATGCTCGCATCCTTGCCGTAGTAACTTCTTGGCTTGAATCATCGTTAAGAACTTCTTTACTTGTTTCTGACCTTTGAACGTTACTATTCTTTCGTCTGGCATTTTCACCATTACTTTCTTATTTCGACAATCTATCTGAGCATCATGCTTAGATAACCAATCCATCCCTAATATCACATCAAATTCTCCTAACTTAAATGGTATCAAATCTACACAAAACTTACTACCAAAAATCTCAACCTCACAATTCTCACAAACTTGATTCACAGCTACACGTTCTTGATTTGTTAACTCCACAATCATTATTTCATTTAAGCACTCAACTGGACAATTTAATTTACTAACAAAATCTTGTGAAACAAATGATCAAGTTGCTCCTGAATCTATTAACACTTTGGCACATAAAGAGTTCACATTAAGCGTACCTGCCACGATATCCGTATCCTGGATCGCATCCTTCACCGACATGTCAAAAACTCTAGCCCTCGGAGTCTCATTCACTGTTGGGGTAGATCCCATAATTCTCAATGCATTACTAACTGGGGCTGGTGTCTTGCAATCCCTGGCCATATGTCCTGGCTTCCCACATTTAAAGCATGTAAATCCAATGACTGGAACTTTTACTGCTGGATTCCGGATAGGTTGATCTTTATTTGCTGGCTCTCTTGTTGGCTGATTTTGGCACTCCCTCGAGTAGTGCCCTTTCTGGTTGCATTTAAAACATACCACATTCAACTTGTTACAAACTCCTCCATGCTTCTTTCCACATACTTGACAATCTGGAAAAGTTAATCTCAACTGATTCGGCGGATTCACATTAGCTGAACGATTGCCCTGGCCTCCGTCTCCTGCATTTTGTCTCCTGAAATTAAAATTTCTCCCTGGCTGAAACTTGCCCTTCTTAAAATTTGGAAACTTCCCTGTTTGTGACTGACCCTCACTTCCCTCAACTTTCCTTTTCTTGCTTTCCTTATCTTTCTGGAACATCTCACTCTCTGTCTCTGCGATCATAGCTTTCTGTACAACCCCGGCATAGGTATCCAATTCAAAAATAGCTACCTTCCCCCTGATCCATGGCTTCAAGCCTTGCTGGAATCTCTTAGCTTTCTTTCTATCAGTATCAACATACGACGGCACATACCTTAACAATTCCTCAAACTTCCCCTCATAATCTGTTACCGACATATTCCCTTGCTTTAACTCTAAAAACTTCAGCTCCATTTGATCCTGAATAAACTGAGGAAAATACTTTTCTAAAAACAATTCCTTGAACCTTTTCCAACTAATAACATTTGTGCCTTCCAGTGTCTTCACCATTTCCCACCAATAGGTGGCCTCATTCTTCAGATAGTAACTTGCAAACTCAACCTTCTGTTCCTCTTTCACTTTCACTAAGGCAAATGCCTTTTCAATTACCTTTAACCAAACATTTGCTTCAATTGGCTCTAAGGAACCCTTGAATTCTGGTGGGTTTATTGCCTGAAAAGTTTTGAAAGTTACCTGGGGATTGGTCTGTCTTTGTTGTTGTTGTGCCAGGTGAACTGTTTGTTGGGCCAAGATTTGAAGAATCTAGGCTATTGCTGGGTCCATGGGTCCTGGGTTCACATTCTGGGTTGTATCATCTTGGTTATTATTGTTGTTAATTTCTTCATTCTGGGTGTTGGTGCGGGTATTTCTTCTGGGAGGCATTTTCTGTAAAGAATCAATCAACTTATTTAGCTTTTGAATCAATCTTTTACATAAAAGAATAGTTTTGCAAAACAGAAATATTTCTTTTTGAAAACAGTTGTGACTAAATAAATTGCATGCTTCTTTATAGAATATAAACAGTTATGGAAAACAGGGCACATGGTATCACAGGGTATAATTTGTGCAATAAATAAGGTAAGGTAAAACAGGTGCGATAAAATAAATGACAGTGTTGGAAAGGAAAAAGGTACTGATATATATAGATCAAAAGTTTTAGGGTAGTACAAGCGTAAAGACGCTTCGAAAGTCAAAGCAAAAAGGGTACAATAACCTACTCACTAGTCAGCATCGCTAGTCTATAAATACAACTCAAAAGTCTTCTGATACACACTACACACTACTGTCCATACTACATAATCATAGCAACACTACTCAGCATCTTCATCTCAAAATCTCTAACTCAGCTCCAAGGAAACTCTGGTCCTGCTAGCCTCTCAAAGTCCTCCATCACCTCAGTACCCCAGCCCAGCAGTGCATCAGGGCCTCTGCCAGGTAGTGTAGCTCCATGTAACCTAGCCTCAAGAACCCTCCGGATCACATGAATCTCCTCTCGAAGCTCCCTCATACCACGATTAACATCTGTAGTCCTGATGATATGCTGTAACTCTCTAATCTGAGCCAACAAGGAATCACGCTCCAATAGAAGAGCCTCATACCGGTAATAAGGAACTGGGGGCAATGTAGACTGGAATGGGGCACTCGCTACTGAATGCCCAGTGGAATCTGAATCAGCTGGTGGGGGTCCTCTGACATGTGGCCTCATGCCTGGAGGTGGAATAGCTTGCAATGGTACGGGCTGCAATATCGGTGGAGGTAGAATAGCCAATGCTGGTGGAATGACAGGACGTGGATCCGATGCTGGTGCTCCAACTGAAGGCTCTGAGTGATCAACTGATACGGGAATAAAAGAGTCGGCCATCTCTGCTATCTGAAATCATATCGTAATATAAGAATCTCGTACCATAACGCAATTTACACTAATACCTGATATACCGAAACACTCAACCTCTCAACGTTCTATCATCCTATGTCTTACTTCTAATCCTAAACCTCTACCCATTCCCGTTAACCTAGGCTTGTGTCAGTGACTTACAACCTGTAGCTCTGATACCAAACCTGTGGCGCCCTCCAAACTCGGGTCAGAAGTTTGGGGTCCACACACACACCTTAATTATAACCTGCTTATAACAATAATAAAGATACTAATAATATATGCAATGACCCTACTTACCAACCACCACGGACCGCAACAGGTTAAAGTATGCACACAAGCCAAACACACTAATATATTACAAACCGTTCAAATCCCAACTATTTCAAATTCAAACTGAGTATTAAACATTATTACAAACTTAAATTATTCCAAAAGAAGCCTACTAGCTCAGCTTTCTCAACATGAACCCCTAGCTCTCGCGCTGGACTGGGGATCCTCTTTACCAACTGGTTCCTTTTTAACTGGAAAGAATATAAACAACATCGCACAAATGAGCTAACTAGCTCAGCAAGTCACAATGACAAAACTGAGAATAATGATCATCAGGTGAATATGGTTATGATATCAAGTGAACAATGGATTATGATTTAGAATTGGATATTATACTTTTAATTTAAAAACCAAGGTTAGGCTGCTGATCAGTCACGCACTAACCCCGAGCAAGGCACACAGCATTGCTCTAACTACTGGATCCAAGGCACACATTGGCCTAACTTGACCATTATATGGTCTGACCACGAATCTGGTCCATAATTTTATAAAAACAATCCAATTCTAACATAATAACAGAATATGCAATAGTAAACAATAACCGAAATCATTAACAACAATAAATGTTTAACAATGAAAGGGTTTCAATCCTTGTAAAGATCAACAAGGTACTTTCAAAGCTTGAATGCTGGGTAATGAAAGAATTGGATAACAAAGGAAACAACATTTCAGGGTTTCAAGGATTTGGTCTTTCAAAGCATAAGATATCATGGATTGAGTATATAATAATTCAGTTCAGTGTCTGGTATTTAGTTTGTATGTATTTGTGGAGTAGTATCGTAGATTTGTGGTTCTTGTTTGGGTATACAATAATCAATGGATTAGAAAGAATATGGTTCATAGCTCAAGAACAATAACTGAAATCAGGATTTAGGTTTCCGTGCTTCAAAGCACTTGCAATGTCAACAAGACTATCAAGAATTACAATATCTCGAGAGAGTTCAGAACACTTGCCTGATATTAGCTTACTATTCTGCACTTGCTTTCAATCTCAATCGTCTTACTCCTCAACTACCTGTTTCCCTTTCCTACGCCTTGCCTCTTCTGCTCACATATCATAAGCATCTATCAATCATCAACTCACAGGATTCTATTCAACACATACTTCTATCTACCCTTCGTTTTACCCAAATCCGATTAACGGATTGAAATCTATGCAATAACCAAGTAAACACCGAATATATAGACCGATAGTCAAACAACAGGTCATGTATAACACATAATACAACACGTAATCAATGACATATCATCTATAAAGAAGTCTCGGGTCATAAATATGCTTTCGGGTATTTAAAATGATTTTTAAAACATTTTTCGGAATTAAAACGGGTCGTTGGATCAATTTCGGGTTAATAAACAGGGTTCGGTTGGCCCATTCTGGCTCTGAAATAATTTTAGAATAATTATCGAGCCTTGGAAATAATTTAGAATAATATTTTAAAGCTCGAAACTATTTTTCAGAATTTTTAAATCATTTTTAAATAATTAAATCTAATTAAATAACTAATTAATATCAATTAATAATTAATTAAATCAATTAATCAATTAATTTTCGAATTAATTGAGCAATTAATCAATTATAAATTAACTGAAATTAATTAACTAATTAATTTAGATTTATTTGTGAATTAAAAATAATTTTTGGAATTAAAATAATAATTTTCAGAATTTTCAGAAATTAAAAATGAATTTTTATAATAAAAATAAATAGGAAATATGATTTTTAAACATTTTATAAACAGGAATCCTATTTTTGAAAACTTTGCAAACTACAGGGACTAAACTTCACCATCTTCAAAAATACAGGGACTAAACTGCAATTTTGCAGTTTCAGTCGCCGGAAAATCGGGGGTGGCCGGAGAAGACGATCCCGGCGTCCTCACCCCACCAACACCTCCAGATCAACACTACACAACACCAGGAACTTGTTCATGCATTCAAAACATTCTAATCATCCCTGTTCTGGCCGGAAATTGGCCAAGAACATCGCCGGTTTCCGGCGAACATCGTAAATCTTTAAAACACAACTCCCTTCGATTCAAGCATCCTCTGTTAACGAGCTATATATCAATCGATTGCAAATTTTATAAGGAACACAACCCACTATAAATCAACAGCTAATAACCCCTGAATCAAAAACCCCCAAATTTCAATTGAAAACATTCATACGGGTTATAAACCCTAATTTTGAAATTCGAAAATTAAACCCACTTTTGAGCATGTTATTGAACTCCAAATCAGACGTATAACATATGAAAATCATCTGGAAAACAAGCTCTACAACATGCAATCATCAAATCATACAAACAATCATCCGAACAAAAATTCATATTTTCAATAAAATAAATTCGAAAATAAATAAATTTTTAGAAAAATACCCTTGATTTCTGCAGTGAAATAAAGCTCAGAATCTGATAGAACACCTCAAATCCTTCGTTTTGGTTACTCAAGCTTTAAAAACAGAGATCGGTAACGCCTTCGTTTTGCTGTTTGATTCTTAGAACAGTTTTAAGAAATTAGGGCTTTTCTCTGAAAATTATATAATTAACTATCTGCAAATGATTTTGATACGAAATAAAATACGGTAAAAGGCTATTTATAATTATGGAAAATTTGTATCCCGTTGGATCATTCCGGATATAAAACAGTACGTTTATCTGTAAAAACTGATCCAAACGGTATCGGTTTTCGGGATAATTATCCAAATTAGTACAATTTGTACTGCGGTCTTGGTCTCAGCGCCTGGTTACACGTATTACGAAGTGATAATTGGGATAGTTTAATAAAAAGCTCCCGTTTATCGAAAATACGGGTTTTATTGATTTACCGAAACGAATATTGCATCGAAAATATTGCGCCGGGACCCGCGCAGGACAAACCGTAAGCCGGATCGAAAAAGTCGAAACATGGAATATGCTCGGAATATTACAATTAGGTTAGGAAAGAGTTCTCGAACGAGTTTCGGGTTCCAAAAACGTAACAACGGTTGACGTCGGTTGGTTCCCGTTTTTATAAAATAGATTTTAACTACCCAGAAAAAGATTTTAGAAATTTCATATGATTCTTATAAATCCATAAACCAACATAAAAATAATTAAGAAGATATGACAATTATCTATATTTTATTTTAGACATATAAAAATTAAAATACTTAATTAATATTATTTTTGAATATTCAAGTACAGATAACACTTAACAATTAACTCACAGAATAGATACTGAACACACATAATAATTGTATAATAGCAAAAATAATTACATGATATATCCCGGATATTACAATTACTCACAAGTTAAACGTGGATCCAAGCCGGAAGACAGTGAAATAAAAGAAAAGAAATTTTGCCCCGGAAAGACAAGAGGCTATAAAACAGGAAGTAGAAAAGCTCTTAGAGGCTAGTTTCATTGAGGAGATTCAATTTCCGAAATGGTTAGCAAACCCTGTAATGGTGAATAAGTCTAATGGAAAGTGGAGGATGTGTATAGACTTCACTGATCTGAATGATGCATGCCCTAAAGACTGTTTTCCGTTGCCAAGGATTGATACTTTGATTGATGCCACTGTTGGACATGAGATGCTGAGTTTAATGGATGGATTTAACGGATACAACCAGATCAAAATGCATAAGGATGACATTCCAAAGGTATCATTCATCACTGACTTTGGTGTTTATTGTTATCTTGTTATGGCATTTGGTCTTAAGAATGCAGGAGCCACCTATCAAAGGTTGGTAAATAAAATTTTTAAGGACCTTATTGGTAAGACTATGGAAGTCTATGTTGATGACATGTTAGTCAAGAGTCTAGCAAAGACTGATCATATAACCCATTTGAGGGAAGCTTTTGAGGTTCTGAGGTACCATAAGATGATGTTAAACCCTACAAAATGTGCTTTCGGAGTAGGATCTGGAAAATTTTTGGGATTGATGGTCTCCAAGAGGGGGATAGAGGCTAACCCCGACAAAATAAAGGCAATCCTAGACATGGAACCACCAAAAACCGTCAAGGATGTTCAGAAGCTCACAGGAAAGGTTGCTGCGCTAGGACGATTCATCTCCAAGTCAGGAGACAAGTGTCTGTCATTCTTCAAGTCACTAAAGAACATCAAGGACTTTGTATGGAATGAGGAAAACCAGAAGGCATTCGAAGAGTTAAAGAAATATATGGCTCAGGCCCCATTGTTGGCCAAACCATCTTTGAATAAAGTTTTATTCTTGTACTTGGTTGTTTCAGAGAGCGCCTTGAGCGCGGTGTTGGTTAAGGAGGAGCTGAAAGTCCAGAAACCCGTATATTATGTCAGCAAAATTCTGCATGGTGCTGAATTGAATTATTCAACTATTGAGAAATTTGCTCTAGCCTTGGTAATGGCTTCGAGAAAACTGCGTCCTTACTTTCAGGCTCATCAGATTGAGGTGCTAACAAATCAGCCACTGAGAAATATCATTCACAGTCCCAAGGCAAGTGGGAGATTGATTAAGTGGGTAATAGAGCTGGGAGAGTTCGATCTCAAGTATAAGCCGCGAACGGAAATAAAAGCCCAGGCGCTAGCTGACTTCGTGGTGGAATGTACCATACCCAACCAAGAAGTCGGGGGGCGGGAAGATACCGTACCGCAAGATAAGGGAGTCGATAATGGGGACAGAGAGAAGGATGATAAGGAGAAAGAGTATTGGGTTCTCTATTTTGATGGAGCATCAAAAACAAACTCCAGTGGAGCAGGATTGGTATTGCAAAGCCCTGATAGGTTCTTAATTGAGTATGCTATGAAGCTAGACTTCCCAACCACAAACAATGAGGCAGAATATGAAGCCCTGATAGCTGGCCTTGGCCTAGCTGGGACACTTAGAGTCAAAAACTTAAAGGTCCGTGGAGACTCGAAACTGATCATATCCAAGGTAAAGGGAGAATTTGAGGCAAGGGATGATACGATGGCTAAGTATGTCCGCCTAGTAAGGGCTGTGATGACCCAATTTAATGAATGACATGTTGAACACATTCCAAGGGAAGAAAATGCTAAGGCAGATGCGTTATCAAAGTTTGCTTCATCTGAGATAGAAGAAAGTTCAGGAAGTGTGTACTTCCGTGTTTTGAAGACACGAAGCATAGATGTTAAGCTTGTGGCTCCCATAGGCCTGAGGAAGTCATGGATTGATCCCATCAAGGCTCACATTTAAACCGGTTGGTTGCCAAGCGATGCAACTGAAGCACGGAAGTTAACCGTTCGAGAACTAAGGTACTCTTTGATAGATGGGATTCTGTATAAAAGATCTTTCGTGGTTCCTTACTTGAAATGTCTCAGGCCCGATGTGGCACGCTTGGCTCTTGAGGAAGTGCATGAAGGTATTTGTGGGCAACACTTGGGGGGCAGGGCCTTGGCTCATAAGATAACCCGTTTAGGCTTCTATTGGCCAGAAATGATGGCTGATGCCAAAGAATATGTGAAGAAGTGTGATCGCTGTCAGAAGCATGCACCAGTTGTTAGACAACCCCCCGAGATGCTGACCTCTATCAACTCGCCTATTCCCTTTGCTATGTGGGGGATGGATATTCTAGGGCCTTTCCCTATGGCCACAGCACAAAGAAAGTTCCTAATTGTAGCCATTGATTATTTCACCAAATGGATTGAAGCCAAATCTTTGGCCAAGATCACAACTAAGCAGGTTGCACAATTCCTGTGGGAAAATATTATGTGCCGGTATGGAATTCCCCGTATCCTAGTCACCGGCAATGGAACGCAGTTTAACAACGAGGAATTTAAGAAGTATTGTGAAGAAAATGAAATTGAGTTACAGTTCAACTCTGTGGCTCACCCGCAAGCCAATGGGCAAGCGGAGGTAGCAAATCGAATAATCTTGGATGGGCTAAAGAAGAGGATCGAGAAATCAAGAAATAATTGGGTGGATGAGATACTTCCAATATTATGGGCCTATAGGACTACCTGTAGAGTCACTACTGGAGCAACCCCCTTCATGTTGGCATATGGGACAGAAACAGTTGTTCCCGTAGAGATATCACATTCTTCTCCAAGGATTCAGGCTTTCAATGCTGAGGAAAATGAGGAAGGACAAAGGTTGGCTCTGGACTTAATCGATGAAGTGCAAGATGGGGCACATGCAGAGATAGTAGAGTATCAGAAGAAGGCTTCATTCTACTACAACCTAAGGGTTAAAGAAAGGTTCTTTAAATAAGGTGACCTAGTCTTGAGGAAGATAGAAGCTTCTGGGGTAGGACAGAAAGGGAAGCTTGCCCCAAATTGGGAAGGGCCGTACAAAGTCAAGAGCGTTCAAGGTAGAGGAACCTATAAGATGGAGACAATGGATGGTTCTGAAGTCCCAAGAACTTGGCATGCACAAAACCTGAAGGTTTACTATGTGTAGGGCAATTGAATACGATTCTCACTTGTCTGGATGACAAGTAGGTTGAAAAGCACCTTGAAGCTTTGCTTGCATATGATTTTATATTCCAGTAGAATTTCATTGTCAAGTTATTATTGTTAAGGGTCAAACCCATATTATGTAAGGTTTTGAAAAACCAGACTTCAAATTGAAGAGTTCGAAATTATTTCAACCTACGGATGTTTGAGTTGTGAAAGTACTTGTGTGACCAATTAGTTCAAGTTTGAATGCATATTAAAATATCGGAAAGATAAAGGAGAAAGATGCGAATAAGGAAAGTAGCATATAAAATAACCCCGAAGGGTAATAAGTTTTGATACAAACTAAAGTCCAGACATAAGTTAAGGATAAAATTACAAAATGAAAAAACTACTCCTCCATGCGGGAGCCTTCATTCTCTTGCTCCTTATCAGCACCTTCAACATCCTTCGTAGGAGAAGCGGGAGGAGAAGCAGTGTTAGGATCCAAGATGCGATCATCTGGCTGAGGGGAGTTGAAGAGGGCATCTATGCTGTCCTCCGTCTCAGCCTGCTCAGGACTTATAAAGTCCTTAGGGTCGACTAAGCCCGGATGCCTCTCAGAAACCGCCTTTACGACCGCATCCCATCCCTGAGTAAACTGTAGGGAATAAAGACCCTCATCATGAATCTCCATGAGATTCTTAAACTTGTCAGAATCCATGTAGTCATCAATGAGCTTATCCTTATCGCTCCTAAGTTTCACCAGCTCGGAATGAGCCTTAGCCAGCTCCTCCTTCTTCGTGTCCAGCTTCTTCTCCAGGACCTTGGCTCTCTCCTCCCATTTCTTCATCTCCTTCTCAAACCCATCAGAGTTACCCTTCCAGGACCTAGCCTGATGGACGGCCGCCTGGAAGTAGGTGTTACTCTGCAAAGAAATATGAGTTAACACAAGTTCGTTGAAATACGAGAAAGTTGGAATTCAAAAAAAAAAGAAAAAAAAAGATAAAAGAAAGTTACCGCAGCTTGGGCTTGAGAACCCAGAAGCTCAATAGTCTCGATATCACTCCCCGTAACAATGTCAGTAAAATCGTGGGGAGTGATGGAATGGTACGACCAATCCTTAGCATGTTTGGTGGATCCAACCACCGTATCGCTCCTCCTGAAGCCCCAGTTAGGCCTGAAGGAATGTGCCTTAAGTGGAGGATCCACATCGTCCCCCAGCTCTACCACCCGGACGTGGGGCTTAAGGAAAGAAGGACCGTCAGGCTTGCTCCTGGGGTCCCTGTTTAGCTTGGCCCTCTTCTGGCGGCCAGACTCCCCTTCCTTGGGCCTGTTGACATTATTGATGGCCTCACAAGTTGAAAGAAAAAGATAGAAGGAATATTAAATTGCAGGAGATAAAATGTTACAGTTAAAGGGAAGGAAAAATAGTTATCCAATTATAAATTTACCCTTATCACTGGCCTGAGAGAGACCAACTTTCTTCAAGGAAAACTCCTCTAAGAGGGTCCAGGTGTCTGTTTTCCCATCATCTGAAATTAAGGCTTGATAGGCCACCTCCTCCTCATCAGATAACCTGATGCTACCTAGACTCCCATCTGACACTTTGCAAAAGGGCTTACGGAAGAGTGTGGCCCAATCACCCCCGGCCCAGGTCAGCCTAACGAACTCATCCCTCCATTTGGGGTTGTTCTCAACTATGGAATTAATATCAAAGATATGGGGGATTTTGGGCCGTTGACGAATTAAAACCCAACCCGGTTGACTCATAGAGCTATTATAGAATTGGAAAACTTTCCTAAAGACAGCTACGGAAAGAGGAAAATTGTTTCTAAGACAAAGGACCATAAAACAAATAATGTTCCTCCAAGCGTTAGGAGGGAGTTGACAAGGGTTGATTTGTACATCAGCGAGTAAGCGAGGAATAAATTCATGGAATGGGAACCTAAGACCCGCGGTCAGGGCTCCTCGATAAATAAACAAGGTATCCCCCTCCCAGTTACATGTCCTATCCCCAGGGGCGGCTGGAGTAATCCTAAGGTGGGGTGGAAGTCTGTACAGGGTATTCATGGACTCGATTCTACCATCTAACTCATATAAGGTGTTACCATGGTTATATGAATCTAACTCAGATAGAGAGGGATATTCATCACCTCTAGAGTTAATCATATCAATTAGGGAAGTATACGGAGATTGAATTTGAATGTTTGTACCTCTCTTAGAAACATTCATCTTCTGCAAACGAGCCAAGTCACGATCCGCCATTGATATGCTTCGGTTGAATGCTCGAAACCCAAAAAAACTTGAGAAAGGTGGAGCTGCGATGGCTGAGGTCACCGGAAATCGCCTTCTCAAAGGGAGAACTCTAGAGAGAATTGTGAGAGAAATTATGAGAAATGTGAAGTGAAGTGAGGATTCTCACTTCACACTACACTTATATAAGCGAAAAGCTCGGAATACGAGGCGTTTTTAGGCCCATGTAGCCAGGCCCAACCTAAAAAAGCCCAACTACAAGAAGTATCAGGAATAATCTAGAAGCTCCCATGGAAAATGAAGGGTCGAAAATCGACCAGCATTTTAAGATGGTTCGATCAGAGTCCTGATCGATAAAGAAGAAAATCCTGATCGATATTCCATTCGATCAAAAGGGAATAAATCTATTGAATTCGATCAGAGTCCTGATCGACACAAAAAAGGATCCTGATCGATATCTCATTCGAACAAAAGGGAAGAAATCCATTGAGTTCGATCAGAGTCCTGATCGACACAAAAGAGGATCCAGATCGATATCTCATTCGAACAAAAGGAAAGAAGTTCACTAAGTTCGATCAGAGTCCTGATCGACACAAAAGAGGATCCAGATCGATATCTCATTCGAACAAAAGGAAAGAAGTTCACTAAGTTCGATCAGAGTCCTGATCGACACAAAAAAGGATCCAGATCGATATATCATTCGAACAAAAGAGAAGAAATCCATCGAATTCGATCAGAGTCCTGATCGACACAAAACCGAATCCAGATCGATACTTCATTCGATCAAAACGGTAGAAAGCCACCTAGTTCGATTAGGATCCTGATCGAAATCGATCAGGAATCCTGGTCGATTCTGCCCAGATCCTGGTCGAAGGTTCAACCGACTAGAATATCACTTTGAAGGCTAGTTCGATCAGAATCCTGATCGAAATCGATCAGGAGTTCTGATCGATTCTGCATAGATCGTGGTCGAAGATCCAATCGACCAGAGTGTTACTTTCTGAGCTAGTTCGATCAGGATCCTGATCGAAATCGATCAGGAATCCTGATCAATTTTGTATACATTCTGATCGATTTTAAGCCAGAAAATTGAGGAAAATTCCAGAAAAATAAGGAAATTCCTTAAAATATTTTCTGAAAAATGTTGGTATGTTCAGAAATTAGGGAAAAATCCAGAAAATTAAGGATAAATCCCGGAAAATTAGGGAAAAATCCAGAAAATTAAGGATAAATCCTAGAAAATTAGGGAAAAATCCAGAAAATTAAGGATAAATCCCGAAAAATTAGGGAAAAATCCAGAAAATTAAGGATAAATCCTAGAAAATTAGGGAAAAATCCCGAAAATTAGGGAAAAATCCTGAATTAAGGGAAAAAATCCAGGAAATTAAGATAATTCCTGAATAAAAGGAAAAATCGTTGTAAACGTGTAGGTCGCTCCACACTTTACACAAAAAACGAAACCCTGTAAGGGAATAAATGAACTTAACTTTCGCGAAATCTTATACGGTTTCCCAAAAGTTGGGGGGCAAATGATAGGGATAAATAAATCCTGATTACATAATTAAATATTACAGTTTGGGCTGCAAGGCCCAATAAGAAGATGTATGACATTCAGACCAGAAAGGTTAACATATTGATCAGACCTGATGGACCAAATCAGGCCTGATGGACCAGATCAGGCCTGATGGAACAAAGAAGGCCCAAAAATCCTGATTATTTATTAAATTCGTAATTAATAAATAAGGGAGAAAAACAGCTATTAAGATAAGTCCTAGTGGGGATATAAATCCTTGTAGATTGGCCTCCAATGAATCTCATGGGATAAGGAATCAGCTTCCTACTCCCTAGGACTCCTAAGTCTATCCTAATTCAGAGACTTGACCACCAAGTCTCCTATACCAAGTCCAATTCAAGGACTCCCCCATCTATATAAGGGGTCTCACCCCACAAATCAGAACTACGTTTTTTGGCTTGATTCTCTAATTCACAGAGATACGTAGGCATCTCGTAAAGGCAGAGTTAAGCTACGAAACACGAGAGCAGCCATTAAAGGCCTTGAGCTCCCGTACCTTAGTAATAAATACAGCAATTATATATATTAGTTTTTATCCATAACAACTACATTTACAAATAAGAATATAACTAAAAACATTATAATACATGCATAAAAAACTCTAGAAAATAACCCGTGCCTCGCACGGGTTATTATGCTAGTATATATTAAGGTCACAACCCCGAAGAACGAAAAACATTAATACAAAAGGAATCATGTGTATTTTAAAATCCAAGTACGATACCGATTAATCAGTTATTAAATACTTAATGTTTCAGCGTGCAATGAAAGAATTATTTAATTTTTTATATAACAAATATTATATAATTTGAAATAGTTAAAAACTCAAGTTAAGGTTCACAAATAAAAAATACTGAGTTTCGTTTAATTTTAGTTATGCTCTATCTTGAGTTCTATAAATCATATTTTGACGATTTTACAACTCACGCGAAGCTCACGAAGTAATGTGTATTTGATGGTATAAAAATTTTGTCCAACAATAATTATTCATAAATATTAGGAAATAAAATAATTACGAATTTTACATTATTATTTTATTCAGTTTAAGATATTTACTTCTTTTTTAGTTAAATCATTGATTTTTTTGATATAATATTTAATTTAAAATACCTATTTCTTATTAGTTATGGAATATACTTTATTTTAGATTCAACGGTTATAATCAATTTGTTTAAAGATATATAACAGTCCATGTTAACTTAGTAGTACAAGAACTATAACTACCAAAAATTTCGATAAGATTTACTTTATGCATGTTATATAATAAGGATATAATTTGGTAAGACATAAAATCTGTTTACACAAGTGTCTTAACATCAACACAAATCGAAAAATGATGAGTAGGGTTGGGTTATGAGTTTATTTTTCATTGATTAGTTTGAAAATTTTCAAATTAATTCAATTACTCTTGATTGTAAAAATGTTTACAACCGACCAATTGAACACGTGGACACATGATATACATTAACACAATTATAAATTACCCAATCACACGCTACACATACAAAATAATTATAATTTTAACTTAAAAAAAATTTAGAATACGTGATATTGTCGAAAGCGAGAATCAAAATTAATCGGTGAGATCACCGTTCCAGGATTATTCAGATAATTGGATTTTGTTCAAATAAGTAATCGGATCTTAATCGAAATCAATTATTAGTATATTTTTAATAATGTTATTAAGTTAATTATACATATATAATTATCATGTGGTAAAACATATTTAAAAATAATATTTAGTTTTAAATTATGTGTGTTCGTGCGGAGTGCTGATCTAGATCTTATACAAATTTATACATAATGTCTAATTAACTCATATATATTGTTATAGATTTTATATTTAAAAAGAAAAATAAGCAAATTCAATATTAATCTTTACATGATATTAATAGAGGATGAAAACCCAAAATAACCAAATTTTATTGGGGGCTGCCCAAATTACCCACGCTCAAAACAGGTGCCCAAAATAACCAAAGAGAAATGCGTGTACAATACACACATACAACATATGTGCATAATGTCAAAATTTTAAAGCTATGCGTATACAGTATATGCGTATGCTTCATATTCGCAAACGGAATATGCGTATGCTCCGTTTGCCAGGTCAGTTCCCCGGAAAATTTTGAAGTTATACGCATTTGATGTATGCGTGTAAGACACACGCATATGCTGTATGCGTGTTCAAATGGTTATTTTAGGCACCTGTTTTCAGCGTGAGTATTTTGAGCGCCCACCTCTAAATTTTGGTTATTTTGGACATTTTGTCATTAATAGATTATATTATATATTTATTTATATCTAATTTTATATCTAATAATTATACAATTATTTCGTTAAAATAATTGCACAAGTTTACACACATACATGATCTTATCAAAATAGAAAATTGACTAAAAAAATACTATAATAAAAAGTAAGATAAGTTTGAAATATTGTCATTTACCATATTTTTAATTATAAAATTATTTTAATATATGTATATATTTGTTTGAGAAATTATTTTAATATATAAATATATCTATGTCTCCCATGAATTTTGAAATTAATATTGAAATGAAGATAAATAAAGTACAAAATTACAGAGCGAGTTAACTGATTTAAATTCAGAAGTTAACTGTCCAGATAATCTCATAAAATAGTAATCAGGATTCAAGTAAAAGAAACCTCCCTCTCTCTGGCCTGTTTACTCTGTATCGTCATCATGTTTTAAAACCTCATCAAGTCTGTATAAATTCATCAAACACACACACCAAAGGATACAGAAAGTATGATGGATTTGGATGATGCTATTGAATGTATATCAGCTTCTGATTTGAATGAATCTGTTCTATCTTCTCAATTTTCTTCATCTACGAAGCCCTTTTTCAATAAATCTTCAAATGGTATTGCTCATCGAACCACAAGTGTTCAAGAGCTTCTTGAGTGCCCTGTTTGTACTAATTCAATGTACCCGCCTATTCACCAGGTCTCCTCTCTCTCTCTCTCTCTCTCTCTCTCTCTCTCTCTCCCCCTCTCTTCTTAATCTTGATTTAGGGGATTGCTTTCTCTTTATTAATTAATCATTTGGGTGATGGAATTTGTTTTTTTAGTTCCAGGATTGGATTTTATGGCATTATTTGATTGTTTTTTATTATGTTTTTATTTGGGTATTAGAGTATTTGGGGAACTGGGTTGCTGATTTTACTATCATTTGCTTACTTTATGTTTTTAGGGTTTTGGGTAAATGTTATGCACAACAATCCGTAGGAGTCGATTTGTTTCGTTTACTCTTGTTTCTCATTTGGGTTTTAGGATCATTTGAATATTTGAACTCAAATTGTCACGGGTTCCTCTTTACTTGAATTTTGTCGTTTTTGCAGTCCACATTTTGATTACAAATTTTGAAATTGGTGTATACTTTTTATGTTGTGAACAAAATTAAAGAGTAAAGGAAGGATGAAGGAAGGAAGAGTTGAAACTTGAAGGGAACGAGGGAGTGCCGCTTTTCTTTTGATGAGATTTGTAAAAAAAGGAATAGTCATTCATTCCCGAATTGGCGGGTTTGTGCTCTA
Organism: Apium graveolens; assembly: GCF_009905375.1. NCBI lineage: Eukaryota > Viridiplantae > Streptophyta > Magnoliopsida > Apiales > Apiaceae > Apium > Apium graveolens. Next base: position 53,971,398 of record NC_133651.1, read on the forward strand.
GCACAAATGACTAGGAATTGAATGGACTTATGGAGGATGAATTGAAATATATGAATGTATACCCATATAATACTAAAATAGTATAGAATTAATTTTATTCACTCCAACCAAAGTCAACATTTGTAGATATAAAGGGGAGCTTGTAGATGAAAGGTGTCTAATTGACTAATTGTACATGTGCACATTTACCATGGACTGGTTTAGATACTTTTTCAAAAGTTGCCAATTTCAAAAGTAATGAGAAGTTCCATCATCACCACCCTCGTGTTAGTGTTGAGAACCAGAAATGGGTATTTTACAAAATGTAGAAATTTCGAGTATTTTAGGAGATAATCATTGTCAATTAATGGAGTATATGCCGCAAATTCAAAGCCATGCCACATAATGAGAAACTTGGTGTAACATATTTTAACCCGGGTAAGAAGTATAACTGTCATTTGTTAATAATTTAGTCAAATAATATGAAATTAGTGCGCTTTTAAGCCACCAGAGACAGTTGGGAATATTAAATTTCTCATTTCTGGATATGTTATTGGCAATTGTCTTAAATATCTTAATAAGAATAGAGTATCTATACAAAATTTATGTTTCATATTTCTTGAGAGATGAGCAAAGAAACAAACTTAATAAATGTGTATCCTGTCACATTTAGAAAAAAAAACACACACCAACCGTGTTAACTTGAGATAATTAGAAGGACTGTCATATTAGAGTATTTATAAAATACAAATATGAGAATATACAAGTTTATAAACTATTATGAAATTTTGATGATCTTTCGAAAGTTGTATCCAAGTTCAGGATACACTCTCCATCTTTGGCAATCGATGGTCAGAGAGTGAGGGTAATCACTATGTTTTAGATTTTTTTTAAGAACATAACGTTTTTCATAGGAGTTGGACAAAAATAACGGTTGGGATGTATATATTTTAAATAGGTATCTGAGATGTCCATATGGCAAAATTCGTATCCTTTGTTTTTTTTGAAATTTTGTAAATGGGATGCGCAATTGCCAAATTGGTATACGCATTTGCAAATCACGTATCCCATTTATATAGGAAGGCAATCGATGGGCAGAGAGTGAGGGTAATCACTATGTTTTAGATTTTTTTTAAGAACATAACGTTTTTCATAGGAGTTGGACAAAAATAACGGTTGGGATGTATATATTTTAAATAGGTATCTGAGATGTCCATATGGCAAAATTCGTATCCTTTGTTTTTTTTGAAATTTTGTAAATGGGATGCGCAATTGCCAAATTGGTATACAATCTTTTTTAGCGACATTGGGGAAATGGGTTTCCTATATAAATGGGATACGTGATTTGCAAATGCGTATTCCAATGCTTAAAACTGGCCTCCACGCCCGCAAATTGTTGTTCTTCTCAATTTTAGCCATAGAATTTTAATTTTTGTCATTTTTTACGAATTTATTCTACATATGAAACTATTAGTTTAGTTCCTTTCCTTCAAGATATTACTTTCACTTTGCTCACTTTAATGGGCTCTACTCGTGCAGTTGAAGTTTCTCTTTTTGTTTAGCCTTGCGTGTTATGATTTTTCAGTATATGATTTTTTGGCCTCTATATTTGACAGGGCAGTCTATGTAACTGCAACTCCTTGACTCCTGATGCGGAACAAAGAATTAAAATATTAGGTTGTATACATTTTATGTTATTAGTTAGGATTAGATTTAATGTAATTTGTTTTGAAATTATATTATAGATCTAAGAATATTCTAGATTATGATAGAGAATAAGAAAGGATTTGTTTCCTTTATTAGAAGATTGTTACTTGGTGACTAAGTTTAGGGAGTTACTCATATGTGGCTATATAAGCTAATGTAATCTTTTATTATAAGCAGAAATAAGGAAATTATTAGTTGGATTTGTTTTTTATGCACTTGGTTTAAGGATTGAAATGAATTGATCATTGGATAGAAGTCACTGCAACAAAATCTTGAAATTAAGATTAATCATGGTAAATTAGTTTGTTTTACTATTAGTATACACATGGGTTGGGTTGTTCTGAATATGCACTCATATATATTTTGATCTCTTGTGAATAGGATAAATGGGACTTTACGTGTGATAGGGATGGGGGCTGATTTAGGGTTAGGGTAGAATTCTGTCGCAAGAGATATTAAAAAACACTCATTATAATTCTCAATAATAATCATCTCCGCCGATTTACAAAGATTAAAATGATATATATAATAATCTACTTTCCTTTTAAAAATAAAACTAATAGTATAATTAACCCTATACTAGAATATTCTTATAAATGGGTTTCCAAAGCCTATTATACTGCTCCCAAATACTTTCGTTGGGCTTTTTGACCCGCTGTCCTGCATCAATTCTCCTCCGCTAAAAAGAACTTGACCCTATCGAGTTAATAAAATCAGAAAGAGCACGATAGAGCACCAAAGACCGTTGCACGAATGGCATGTGAAAACGAGCACAAGTAAGAGTATATCATTGACCATTCTTGACAACCCTATATGTGTTGGCACGTGCAAGATGATGAGTATCTCGATCAACAAGCCATGGACGCCTCAAAATGACATCACAAAGCTTCAATGGAAGAACATCACACATCACCGCGTCATTAAACCTCCCAGCTCCTCCCAGCTGAAAATGTCACCAAGCACCTCTCTCAAACACGCAATTATCTCTCATCTATCCATGTTATATCGTAAGGTTTAGGATGTAATTCTGCCTTTATCCCAGCTTACGAACCGCTTCATTAGATATCACATTAGTACAATTCCCGGTATCAATAACAAGAGAACACCACTTACGAGAACATGTAACTCTAGTGTGGAATATTTGTTGGCGTCACACATATGAAATATTTGCACCCTCTCGCAAGACTCCAAGATTTGCTGCCTTCTCTAAATGTTCCTCCGCTTCGAGGTCTTCTTTAGTCATCTCAACGTAGATTTTCTTTTTCCACCACATTGACTCTTTTCAAAGGTGCATTTTGTTTAGGAGAAGGACAGTCAGACATCTTATGCCCAATTCCTTGACAGTTAAAGCATCGACTAGTGTTACTACCTTGTGATGAGACTGGAACACGATGATTATATTTGGTAGTAACCGTTTGCTGGCCTTGAATAGGATCCGAAAGAACATGAGCATCCCTCGACGAGCTAGAGAATGAACTCATCCCAAAGCTCCTCCTCTTCAGATCATTCTAAACTGAGTGTGCAATTTGAATAGCATCTTTTAAAAACAAACATAAACTACCAGCTACTTTACCTGAAATATCATGATGCAAGCCTCGACGATCCATAGATATAAGGACATCTTCATCCCAAGGAAACTCTGATTGAGCAGCCAAACTATAAAACTGTCGAGTGTAATCTGCAACAGACTTACTTCCTTGTACCAGCTCAGTAAACTGAAGTGAAGCGCGTTGTTTATAGTCTGCAGGCTTAATTTGACGAACTAAAGCGGCTCTCATGTCTTCCCCATCTTTCCACATGTCTTCCCATCTTGCCACATGATTATACCCGGATCTCTAGTATTGCTCCCACTAAATACGAGCAATTCCTCTTAATTTAGCTGCAATAGAAACTACTTTTTTATCCTCGGCCAGATTATACCATCGAAATAAGTTGTCAAAGCTGTGTAGTCAATCTAAGAATACATCCGGTTCTTGATCTCCACGAAACTCAGCAACTTCAAGTTTCACTATATTTGTTCTCTGTTCCGGCCTCCGGGACATGAACATTAGGCTGAGGCTGCAGTTGAGGTTAAGGCTGCGGTTGTGGCTGAATACCAGTTAACTGTTGAAGGCTATCAGTAATGAATTTTAGTAATGCCTTCACATCTCGCATCTCTTAAGTCAAACCTTCAATTTTATTATCAATATTTTGTAACCTCATTATTTTCTTCAATATGTTTATCGAGTCGACTGTTAACTTCACTTGCATTGACCATTGTGTGGAACTAAGGGTTGTTCTGCAATTGATTTAGTGGAAGAATCAAATGAAAATAGAAGGCAGTAGACAAGTGGTGGCCTATTTTTGGGATTGCGTGGAAGGTGTTTGACAAAAGTTCCGAAAGTAGTTGAATTATGTAACTGGGCAGGTGGGAGAAATGGCGTTTGGTAGCTGTTGGTGGCTGGTGGCGGATGTCTGGCGGCTGGTGGAGGCTTTCGGTGGCTGGTGGTAGTTGCTAGTGGCTGATGGTGGCTGTCTGGTGGGTGAAGGAACGGTGGCTGTGATACCACTTGATAGGGGATAGGGGCTGATTTAGGGTTAGGGTATAATTCTCTCGCAAGAGATATTCAAAAACACTCAATATAATTCTCAAAAATAATCATCTCTGCCGATTTACAGAGATTAAAACGATATATATAATAATCTACTTCCTTATTAAAATAAAACTAATAATATAATTAACCCTGTACTAGAATATTCTAATAAATGGGTTTCCAAAGCCTATTATACTGCTCCCAGATACTTTCGTTGGGCTTTTTGACCCGCTGTCCTGCATCAACTTGGTCACAAAAAAATTGAGAACCTCTCGTTGATTGAATGTTCTTGTATTGCAGTTCACATTTTTAATTATTGAAATTCGGAACAGGTTCTAAGTTAGATACATAGACTAGAGCTTGTAGATGACATCTGAGCATTTTGGACTCGGATAGAGCTGTCTAATCAGATGTGGATACTCTACAAAATTGGCCAACTTCTCTGTACTAAGACAAATTAGGGACACCAAAAAACTTGTTGTGTCAGTTTTCAGATACGATAATCTACAGAGAATAGAAATGTTCTGTATTTAGGAGTATTATCTGATAGTTGTGCATCACACAATGTTGAAGCTACATGTTCCGTGCAAATGAAATGTTGAACTTCTATTATAGCTCAATAGTAATTGAATATTTTTCTCCATCCTTTTTTGCGTATTTTCTGAAAGATGAATGAAGTACAAATATCAACCACAAAACAGAACATCACTTGATTCTAGATTTTAGGTAGATGAACTTGGTGTATAGAACAAACCTCATACAACACTTGTGCTTGTCATAGTGATGATAAGTAATGCCAAATACAATTCGTACCTTTACAGTTATCATATACTCTAAAGGAGACATAGTTTTTTTTAATTCCGCTTGTTTCATTCTAAAACTCTGAAGTGACCTGAGTAATATACCGTAAACTAAAATTTCAAGAAGTAATAAGTTCTGTATTACAGTGTAACTGGTTTGTTCATGTATCACAACAATGAGCATACATAACCTTTACAGTTATCATATACTCTAAAGGAGACATAGTTTTTTTTAATTCCGCTTGTTTCATTCTAAAACTCTGAAGTGACCTGAGTAATATACCGTAAACTAAAATTTCAAGAAGTAATAAGTTCTGTATTACAGTGTAACTGGTTTGTTCATGTATCACAACAATGAGCATACACAAGTTCAGGACTGTAATAAGGAACATAAATGTTATATTATCAGCTTTTGAATTGGATTGTTTTTTAAGTTTAGTGTGTTTTCAGTAGGATCGTTGGCTTTGGCTGTAGTGATGGTTGGATCTCCTACTATAGGCTAATTATAAATAGTTTTTTCCCTCACCCCCTAAATATCAATATCAATATGTATATAATTCCTCAAGTAACCCACCCCTCTAAATTACCAACCATACCCTTAGTTAAGCCTTACCATGGTTAATTTTTATTATGGTAAAGGTCATTAACGTCATTTCCACATTTATTTTTCCTCTTCATCACTCCACTTATTCTCTCTCTTCTCCAATTATTATATTACCCTCCACCTATTCTCTCTCTTCTTCATTTTTAATTATCCTCCGCTTATTCTCTCTCTTCTTCATTTCCTATATCCATTTTATCACTTCTTAATTATTTACATCTATTTATTCTCTCTATCATCCATTTCTTATTTATTTACATACCAACCATTAATGGTATTTTTTAAATCATTTTTCAGTAAATTTTAATTTTCTCATTTTTTGAAGTTATAAATTAAATTAATTTTTTTTATTAAATATGAATATACTGAATAATCTTTATTGAAACATGTTCTAAATATTTCAGATAACAAATTAGTTAAATAATGTAAATGCTATACCTAAAATTTCGGGTTTAATTACCCAAACTCGAATTTTCTTCCGTACCGGAACTCGAAAAGTACCCCAAAAATGAAAACCCGAACTCGATCAAACGAACTTTAGTTCGGATTTGGGTACCCGAAACACGACTTTTTGGATTGAATATGAACAATACTGAAATCCAAAACCCAAAATTAGGTGATAACTAATAAATAAAATATAGGGTCGAATACGTGACCTACTGTACTAGGGATGATGAATTTTAATCTGGCACCTTAAACCTCACCACATCATCGGTTGTATTATTATACGTATATCTAATATTTTACAATCAACCTAACTTAAATATACTCAATTATGTATTAACTAGAGTCTAGATTTATCATTAGAAGAAGTTTTGTTCATCTTTCACCCGTTTAATTTATATAATAATTTGATTTCATTGATTTTTGTTATGAACTAATTTTTAACAATAATATAAATATACATATTCCAAAAACTAAACAATAAACTGTTTAATCCGTATCTAAATCAAAATTGAAAAAATCGGGTTTTGTCAATCTAAAGTTCTAGGTTTAGGATCAGTATACCTAAAATCAAAATACAAAACAATTCGGGTTTAAAAATAAGATCCATATCTAAATCCGTATCCAAAAAAACCGGATTCAGTAAATTCAAAATTTTGGGTTTCAGATCGGGTATCTGTTGGGTTAGATTGTGTTGCCATCTCCATCCAACACAATGTTACTCAAAATACCCTTATTTGATACTATTAAATTTATAATATCCTGTAAATGAATTAATCTTTTACTCAACGGATCAAAGGTATGTCGGGATGCTGGGTATAACATGATGATGACTTCCAAAATTTTGAGAGGGCGTCCGTCGGGTTTGATTATTTTGTCATCTTTATCCAACATATCGTTATTCAACACACTTTTATTTGATACCATAACTTTCTATTATCGTTTAAATTAATTTAACTCTTGCATAATGGATTTATGGTTTTCCAGGACACCGGGTATACCATGCTGATTAATTCCAAGATCTCTTATCAACGGATGTAACCGTTAAAAATATCTCTTATATAAATATTTTTATTTAATTATTCGAGACTAAAGTTCTTATTGAAAATTCTAAAAGAAAAATATCCTAAACATGTATATATACAAAAATAAGATATGTGTGTATGTATTGCACGATTACTTGAATTTTATTCAAATATTATATGTATAAGTATATAATATTAAAATATAAATATTTATTTAAATTTATCTAAATATTTCAATTAATAAATTGGTTATATTATGTAAAAATTAATCATTAAAAAATAATTTTAATAGATATAATCATAATAGAGTATGTGTAATACGGGCATAATGCTTGTATTCTGTTTATTTTGATAGTTTGATATAAATGATTAAGCTGGTTGCTTCGAGTCTATTTACTATGCCGTGCTGTTTTGCTTGTGTTCTTATTAATAGAAGAAGTTATTGTTTGGTTATGCAGTGTCATAATGGGCACACTCTATGTTCCACCTGTAAAACAAGGGTACACAATCGTTGCCCCACTTGTAGACAGGAGCTTGGTGACATAAGGTGTCTAGCCTTAGAGAAGGTAGCTGAATCCCTTAAATTGCCGTGCAAGTATTGCTCCCTGGGATGCCCCGAGATATTTCCTTACTACATCAAGTTGAAACATGAGGCGGTATGTAACTTGAGGCCATACACCTGTCCATACGCTGGATCAGACTGCTCAGTTGTTGGGGATATTCCGCATCTAGTCAATCATTTAAGGGACGATCACAAAGTAGACATGCATTCGGGATGCACGTTCAATCATCGTTATGTTAAGTCGAATCCACGTGAAGTAGAAAATGCCACCTGGATGTTAACTGTAAGTATTTTATACAACACCTTAACTGATCTATCATATATTTGATGCTTTCTGTGTGTTGGTTCTGAGTAATACTGTGCATAGATCTATAAGTTTCATTACATCAGCGCCATAACATGCAGAAACTTTACATGCCAAGAAAACTGAAGTTGCAATAATCTTTTTTTAAATTGTTGAGAGCTGTAGATTTAGTTATGGCCGCTAGTTATTCTCCATTATAAATATATTTCCATGGCGAGTTATAGTCTCATAAATAGAAAAGTTGAACACGATATCTGTTTATCTATTTTTATCAGGATATACATTCAATGCTGTTGTGGCATAAGCGTAATTTAGATTTTCAAATTAATAATTTTGTATTAGCAATGGTTATAAGAAAACTTTAGGGGTATGCGACATATTCATGAAAAATCGGCGTAGACCTTGATTGTAAAATGAAGTATCTGTTTATTGCTTTTGGGTGTATTCTAATATTGTTTATAGCCCGAACCTGAACGTTGCTCAAATTGTAGTAGCACAGTTCTGAAAACTTTTAATGCTAAATATAACCAGCCGCCTCCTCTTTTTAGGTCTTCAATTGTTTTGGACAGTACTTCTGCCTCCACTTTGAAGCTTTTCAGCTTGGTATGGCTCCTGTGTATATGGCTTTTCTGCGGTATATGGGTGATGAGGCTGACGCTCGAAACTACACCTACAGTTTGGAAGTTGGCGGGAATGGCCGCAAACTTACTTGGGAGGGTACCCCACGAAGCATAAGGGATAGTCACAGAACGGTTAGGGATAGCCATGACGGGCTCATTATCCAACGGAACATGGCACTCTTCTTCTCCGGAGGCGACAGGAAAGAACTGAAGTTGAGAGTTACTGGGCGGATATGGAAGGAACAGCAAAACCAAGAGAGTGGAGCGTGTATACCAAAAGATTGTAGTTAGGGGAATGTGTTAATTGGGCAGTATTCTATCTTGTTTTGATGTTTTTGTGTGGTAAACTTGGGTTAATTTCATCAGCGTATTGAAAACATGAAAGTTGTTAAATTATGTACATTGAGTGCCTGCTGGAGGTTGAATGCATTATTTAATAAACTTTCTTGTTATCCCAGTTGCTGATATTGTAAGATAAGGCCAGAAAGATAATGTATGATTTTGGAGCAGGCGTATGAATGAAAATCTCTCTATCATCAGTTTGTGTGTGCTGTGTATATTTGTTTGCAATTTCATGTAGAAATAAATATATCTCATAAGCTTTCCCACATCTTAATCTTAAATTTGGTTGATTGTTGATGTATTTGATCCCTACAACTTATCTTCTATCATAAATTATGTGTAAATCATTTGATCCCCTCATATATCAAATTAAACTTGCATATATTGAGCCTTGCTTTCATGTTATAAACGTATATCCTCAACCTATAAAACTCAAAATCGAACGCTAAGAATTTTCGTTCACAACATCTTTGTAAAAGACTAACGGACTTGCACCGGAATCAACCTTTCTACGCGATATCATCTAAAAAGCTGGATTATATCATGAATCGGAAAATCTTGTGCACTAGAATCGACCAAAAACGATGTGTCTCGATGTCACTCTCAAATCCAAAACACAAACTTACAAACCAAATAAAATATATATGTACAATTAGGGAGATAATAATACAAATAAAACTAAATAAAATCTCTCCTCCTAACAATGAAGAGCCAAAACAGAACCATCAGTAACTCTAACATCAACATTACACTTAACTTCACTCTCTACTCTATGAGTAAACACTTTCAAAACCCTAACTCTCCCCACTAACTTCATCTTCGTCTCTATCTCCATCACATCTCCCGCCGCCGTCTCAACTCCATCCCCCACCGTCGCCGCCACTCTCCTCTTCTCCCGCACCGGAAACCTCTCCACCTCAAATTTCGCCGACATTCTCTGACTCCTCCCGGCATAAATCCTCCCTGCCGGAATAAACACGAATCCGACCGGATCGCCGGAGTAATCGAGCTGTAACGAACTGTCGTAATGCGTGAAGGTGTCGCGGTTAGGGTTAGTAACGGTGACGAATTGGAAGAAGGTGAAGTTAACGGTGCCGTTAGAGAGAGTGAAGGTGGGGAATTGGACGGCGTTAACGGCGATTTGAGGGTGTTTGGGTTTGAATAAGAGGAAGTAGACGGTGGTGATTGCGGCGGCGATGCATAGGAGAAACACGGCTGCGACGAGACAGGAGGCTAGGTTGGTGCGGCCGCGACGAGGCTTGGATCTGTAGGGATCGTACATGGTTAGAGAGAGAAAGTTTAGTTTAGAGAGAGAGAGAGAGTAGAGGTTTGAAAAGTGTTTAGATTGATGGAGGAAAGTAAAGATAGTTTGTTAAATACGTATGCAAGTTTGTGTGTATTTTGATTTTTGAACGCGGTAGATGTTTTACCGGTAATTGTTTGCGGGAAAAAGAGTTGAGTGTTTTTAACTGTGAGGTAAATAGAGGCTCTAAAATAAATTTCGTTTTTATAAAAAAATTTAAATTCTGTGTGTTCAACTATCTGTAAATAAATTATTTAATTATTTTTAGTATGTTATTTGTTTGCAAACCTTATTGTATTGTATTGGCAGTTGAGGATTTATCACGGATGTATTATGTTTTTATTAAAGAAAACAGTTTTTTATTAGTGAAAAAAAAGAGTTTTCGTAATAGGAAACGGTTTTTTATTCTTAAAAAATGTTATCTGTTAAATTAAAAAAATCCGTTATTCAGAAGAAGTTCACACTGTTCCAAAATTTATATATATATATTTTTTTCTTTCCTATTTATGGATCCAGATTGACTTTTCTGATCAACGAAAAATTATAGTGGAAAAGCAAAAATATGCAACAATAGGAGACTTTAAGAATAGATATTACACTGATGACTCTCAGAAGAATATTGTAAAATTACATTCTTCTGTTAATTTTTTGTAAGAATATGTTTTTGAACTAATGCAATTTAACTAGAATCAATTACATGTAATTGTAATTCTTTTTTTCAACGCGAGTCAACTTATTTTTTTCGCCAAGTTCTTAAACTTATTCCCCCCAAGTAAGTCCCTAACCTTTTAAATTGAGCTTTCGAAAAAAATCTATATACTCATGCATGGATCAAAGTCTTCAGCTGATAATATCAATGGGAAAAGATGTAATATCCATTTTCGGAAAAAGAATCGAATCCTCAATGGCTCAACGCTCAACCTATGTACTAAGTCAAATCTTTTATGAAATAATAAACAAAACAAAACAAGGTTTATCCAACTGGTACTACAAGCGAACAATAGACAGATAGTACTAATTTATCATTCCAGCTCTGCTACAAAGCTTAATATTCTATAATTATTATAATCAAATCCGAATATGAGAGGAAGGACAAGGATAAGCTTTTTGTTAACCTATAGAAGCCATTTCGAGTTAACTGCTGAAATGAATTTTAAAATCACACAATATAATCATTTAACTGAAACAGATGGATGGCATGTTTACACACTTCGCTTATGCACACATATATAATATCTGCTCTTTCTAGACCTTTATTTGGTAATCTCATCAAGGCGACGATCCATAATCTGGGAGACTGATTCAAGAAATGTAGCTTCACTTGTACAAGGTAGGATTGAATCCTCAGCTTCCTGGACAATCTCTTCAATTATAGATTCCTTGTTCAAGGTTTCCCTGCACATGATGTTTCCGATGTCAAAGGGTGTGAGACCTCTCTCCACTCCTTTCTTCAAAAGCATAGTTGAGATGCGGAGGGTACGAGCATATTCAAGAGGTAGATCCCACCCATGAAACTTGAGTAATGCAATGTCTTCTTCTGCATCCAATGACTTGATATACTCTACTGTGTCAGGACTGTAAGGTTTACGAGTTTGTGGCCAGTAGAGCCAGTCGAATGTGCAATCTTCAAACTGAGTTATATAGTAAAACAATATCAGGATTGATATAATCTTAATTTTAATCTTAAAATTCAAATGATGAAAAAATAGAGCAACTTAGGTAGTCACTTCTCAAAATATAAACCAAATTGAGTTTTCTACCTAATTGACATTGTGCTTTTAACATATCTGTCCTTAATAGGCAAATAGCAATTTAAGAGCAATACTTAAATTATATACATAAATTTGGTGGAGAAAGGATGCAAGCCTAATGAGAATATAATCATGTCTGCAAAGTAAACGAGGTTTTACTATAATCTTTTAAAGTCTCACTTTGTAATAATTGTGCACCCCTAATCTATACTTCAACTGTGCTGATAACTAGTATGCCCAACTCCATTCATCCCGATTTTAACAATAATGCTTTTTTTTGATATTTTATACAGTGAGATGGAGACACTACAGATAACAATGTGATAAAACAATACAAAAAGAAAAAGTAAAGTTAACATGAACACAATAATCTATAGACCAAGGTGTAAATCTAATATAATCAGATAAGCATATTGCTCAAAGAAACAAGTATCGTTTAACTAGAAAAAATAATGATAAGAAGTAAAGATACTAACACTTTTGGGCAGACAGTAGCCATGATCTATTGGAATCAGAATAGTCTTTCCGTCTTTATCCTTGCTCAGCAAAATGTTGCCAGCATGCCTATCTGCATTTGCCAACCTTATATCCAGTACTGAAATTTTATGTACCTCCTCCACTGGAAATGAACTTGGTCCCATGTCCTCGCAACTTCCATTGTTATCCATGAACATCTGCAGGGATCCTATCTTAGTATCTACGTTCTCCCGGTGATTAAAACCAATGTGTCGACATTTTGCCATAACTGTAGGAGGAACACCAGCAAAACCATTTTTCTCACCAGAAAAGTAGCGTCGACCAGACTTGGAATGATCCAAAACATAGGCAGCTACTTCCCTGATTGCACCTTCCCCAACACTTGTGCCCTTCTTCAACCCTTCACCATTCTCAGATAAAGGCAAGCCCTGTGGGTTATTTACAGCCATAGGCTCCTCATCAATTGGCTTAAAAACAGAGAGATACTTAGTTCCTCTGGAATTCTGCATGAGATATGCTCCTCCTGTACCCTCTGAAGATCTTACAGGACATTTTCCACCATCCAATCCTTCAGCTGTAGATTTAATCATATCCTGAATTGCTGAAGACAACTCAACCTTTGGGTTAATAACTATTGGCTCCAACAAGACATCTCTCTCCGAAGTCTTCTGGTGAACTTCCTCCTGAAAGTTTCTTGTGTCATGCAACTGTGGTGCAGCAATAGAAACCTCAAAATTCTTGTCCTGAGGTGTAGTTCTGATTTTTGCAGATCTCCGAACAAATAAATGAATTACTGCACTGTTATGCTTAGAGATATCATATATAAACCTCTGATCATCAAGCTTCTCTCCACCACAAAATACTTCTTGCTCATTAATATTAGCGAATTTCGTATCCTTCTTGGCAATCTTTCGCTTAACATAAGCAACATTACGTTTCCGCTTGACTAGAAAACTATACTCTTCCCCACAAGAAGTCCTAACATTGACAACTTGAAGCTCAGCAAGCCGAATCACCAAATGAAGCACATTTCCATCCTCAACTCCATACTCACGAAGCAACGAATATTCCCTGGCTAATTCTCTCCCTTTATAAACCAACCTTTGAACTTTACCACAAAACCCCTTTTTGGACTTAATCTTAAGCTTCACGGATTCAACCGATTCCGATTTGAAAACCCTCATAGGAACCATTGAACCCGACATAGCCACGTAAATATGGATAGATTCATCCAATTCAGAGCTTAATACAGGTGATGCAAGTCGAAATTCGTCACGATTTCGAATTGCAACAACACCACCTGATGACATACCTCAACCCTAAAACACTCACCAACCCAAATCCTAAAACACCCTAAATTTCACCAAACAGAATAAAAAAATCTGACCCAATCTTCAACTTTGTTTTCTTTACATGATATAACAACAACAACAAACTGTACAAGTATCAAATAAGATATGAACCCACAACCCAAAATGTAAAGTTTGAAAGAATCAAACCCCAGACATTCAAAGAAATCAAAATGCTACTTTTAAATGAAAAAGTTAATGATTTGAAGACTTGAACATCACATCAAAATGTATGTATATAATCATGAAGTCTCTTAAATGAACCTGAAGGGTTTAACAAATTGATACAGGGGATCCTTACCAGAGACAAAGGCAAGAACCAAAGAAGATGGAAGCGATACAGAAGCGTTTATCTTGCTGTCACACGAATTGTTCGGCTTCGATTTTTTTGCGCAGATTTTTGTGCTTTTTCGGACAGGCAATAACATAGTTCAAAGTAAATGATCCGTTGATCTTACATATAGTTGGAAGTACTAGTTTAGATTATAAAGTTTATGACCCGTTGGGCTTAACGACGTTATAATCTAAAGGGAGCCTCTTAACGGCTGTTTCTAACCGCGGGCCTGTTTACGAACCGAGCCGAGTTTTAATCAAATAGAGCTGAATTTTATTTTTTTCTAACGAACCGAGCTGAGCCAACCCGACCCGAGCCGAGCTTTCTTATCGAACTCGAGTTCGTTAACTAACAAGACGAACACGAGTTTGTTTGTGAACAAAATGAGCCAATCCGAGCTGAGCCAGAAAAAAATCAGGCCAACCGCTATTTGACAGTGAAAATAACTTATCAAATAAAATTAAATTTTTTTGAAACTTTGATTATATCAGTAAAACATATATATCTTGACATTCATACGGTTGGATCGATAAAAAATATTTTTAAAAAATTTGAAACACCAATTCATAACTAAAAAATATTCAGGATATATTATATTTTTTTCGAACTTTAACGAGCGAATTCAAGCCGAACAACCCAAAAATCAACTCGAGCTCGTTTTGCTTAACGGGCACATTTGTCTGTTCGAGCTCGACTTCCTTAACGAGTCGAGCCGAACAAACTTTTAACAAGACGAACTCGAACTTGTTCGCGAACAGCTCTGTTCGTGAACAACCCTACTTCTAAACACATTTCCGTTTTAACCGCACTTTATGGGTCACATGATTAAAAATAATAATAACAATAAATAATAATAATAATAATAATAATAATGATAATAATAATAAATATATATATCATTAAAAATCAGGATGAAGTACATGTTTAACATGTTTTTGACACGAATTTGATTAAAATGCCCGATTTCGTGCACATGACCATTTTTATTCAATGGAATACGTAAGCTGGAACGTGATAATTGATGTTACGCATACTGTGGTGGAATAATACGTGATATATAATTTTTTATTTAAATTTCTGGTATAGAATACACAATTAAGATATAAATATTATTCCCTCCGTGACGCCCTCAATCTCGGGGTTAGAAAATGAGGACTCACACACCTCTAATCTAATAATTAAATATGCATAAACCCCGATTAATTACTAACAGGATCAACAGGATAAAGTATGAGACAAGATTACAACTACCAATCACAAAATATAGCTTACAAACCCAAAATATTACTGAATAAACAATATCGATTCCGGCTGGGAACCGACAGATAACCCATTGTATCTTTATACACTTCTTTCTAGGCGCGAGCTCACTCATAAATACCACTACCTGCTCTGGCAACCGGAAGCCCTCAACATGGTAGGGACCACCAGGTACGCTCTTACGAGCAGTGCGCTAAGCCTGACCATCTTCTTGCTTAACTGCCATGGTTAGATTAAAACAAAACAAATGAGTATAAAACTCAGCAAGTAACTATATAGCAGTTCTACAATATCAATTTCACAATATGCTTTAACAAACTCAGGGCATTCTACTTTATTTGATCTAGGTGGCAGATTCCCAGCAATTGGGTTAAGGAAAGGTATCTGAAAAATAGTAGGGGCTTTCAAGGAACAAGGCTCAAAGCAGGACGAAAGCCGACATTCATCACAAATCATTAAAGGATCAGAATAGATCTTTCGATAGAGGAAAGCAACAGTATTTCAATATATATAGAATCAATCATATGATCAACAATTTCAAGAATCAGGGTTCTCGAGCTTTAAGCTCCACAATAACATAATCTACTCTTTTCAAAGCAATATAAATCATTTTCATTTTCAAGAATCAATTTACTGAACAGAAAGTTTCAGTTCCCTTTTTAAATAATCATTTAGAACCCTTGATCGGATCACTTTATCTTTCCTTTTCATTATATACGGGTGATCAGCCCGTATCGACCTCCATTCTGGTCTTTAAGGTACCAATCGGCATAATTTCAGCCTTAAGTTGGACTAGCACCGCTAGCCTCTTACCATGACTAGACTAGTCCCACTAGCCTCTTACGTCCCAATCCAATCCATCAGGAATTCATTTGGAAAACCTTGAGTTGGAAAAACAAATAGGTTTTCTAAAATTCATTTTATCATTACCAAGCATTTGAAATCATTCGGACTCTTTCAAGTCGAAACTCATTCTTAAATCAGATTTTAAGGAAACAAAGAGAGTAATTCAAAGATACGCAAGGAACAATTCACAAGAATTCTGTATCAAGGATAACAAGGTACTAAATTAGAAGGATCAACATTGATTTAGGGATCAATAAGGTGATCAAGAGAAACAGGGTATCATTAAACAGGGTTAACAAGAATAATCAAAGGGTCCAATATAATCCATGGCTTAATAGCTAACTTGAACAGAAAGACAGATTATCAAAGGGTGAAATCAATAGGCTTATCAATAACAGGTTATCAAGAACAAGGGTACTTCAAATCAATATCAGGGTTTCATAAAACAAGGGTTTCATACTTAAACAGTTCAATACTCTACATGGTATGAACAACATTCTCTTTATAACCATTTACACAAGTAATCAGAGTTACTTGCCTGGATTTGCTTTCCTGAAGGTTGAACTACTGCCACCTAGTAAATCCTTTCCTTTCCTAGCCTGAATGCCCTCACGCTCCGAATCTACAATAAAACCAAAATCTTAATCAGATTCTCCACTCTCGTTCCCGGAACGATCACTCTATACAATAACTCGATTATATCTTTGACTCGAGTATAGGAATATAGCTTATTCATATAAGCACATAGCACATAGCACATAGCACATAACATATCCCTTTCTCGTAACTTTTATATCCTTATATACTTAACAATCAAAGCATACTTGCTTAACCTTGGCTATTTCTCAAATCACACTAATATAACTCTCTTATGACCATAGCTATCACTTATAGCTCTTAATAACAAATGATTTAATTTCCTTTTTCTTTTATTCCTCAATTCGAACCATACATACAAAACACATCCACATATATTCAATTTCAATCTCACACATTCGTGCACCACTAATGAAATTTACAAGATTCATTTATTCACTTTAACCTTATCCTTTTTAATCGAAAATCCGAATCATAAACACATTAAGGGTCAAAATCAACTTCTTTTAATCATCAAAATTCGAACACAACACTACTTAATCTTTATCATGCAATCAAACTCTCACTTAGCCATTAAATCAACTTAATTTCACCTTTTTACTCCTAAGAACCCATTCGGGTTTTTCCATAAATCAACATACAAGAATGGATTTTTAGCATGCAAGGCAATACATCACATTTCCCACTTATTTTAGTCCCAATCTAGATCATTCCATTCACTTAAACACCAAATCATGCATCACCTAACTCATTCAACCAACATGCATTCACTTAATCAACAATTAACCCCCTTTATCTCATTTTTCATTCGAAAAAACATAATCTACAACTCAAGGACTAATCAATAACATGCACAACTTGATTTTCTTAAAACTAACATGCAATCACTTTTAGGCCATATGAACTTAGTGTTTACCAAGATTAACTCACAAAATCAAATTTCTCTTCCTAGTTAGCATAAAGCCGAATGATAAACTCACATGCAAGCCTTAATTTTTGATTTTCTAAGCAACAATCATTTACACACATCCATATACTTCCTAACACAATCAATACAACCATTTTATCAAGCACACACTCGAGTTTCATCAAAGAAGCAAAACCCTTTTTCGAATTTTCAAGAAACCATAACATGCAAAGTTAAAATCAAATGATCATATCATGGAAACTCCACCGACTCTCCTTTGGATCATGGCCGGTGGTGGTCGAACTTGAGAGAGCCCATAACGGGTCTCTTCTCGAGTTTATGATCCCCAAACATGCTTGAATTCACTCTCATGGTTATGCATCAAGAAATGGTTTTTCTTGAACACCACCATAGTGATTAACCAACAAAACTTCTATAATTACTTACATGCAAATAGGAATCGAAGAGTATACCGAAAATAACAACTAAAGGTAGCAATATCTTTGAGTTTGAGTTGGTTTTGATGGTTGCATGCAAGTGAGAGAGATGAGAGATGAGAGATGAGAGAGCCGAGAGAGAGTGAGAGAGTGTATTCGAGAGAGAGAGAGAGGAAATAAAAGAGAAGAGAGGGAAAAAGTGAGTGCACGGGAAAGAAAAAGAAAATGGGGGAGGGTGAATGAATTTATACCCCACCAAGACAAGGGCAAATTGGTAATCTACTAATTCCTTTTTAGCTCACACATCCTTTCTCTTTTTACTCAAATGCAACAAAATTCAAATATAAAATATATCTCTCTCGGGAAGTCGAGAATTATTGAAAATGACAATTTTAACACGTAGGTCTCGAAATTAACTTTTTAACCATTACTCATAATGAATTTTTGAGCAAACGGTTGATTTTATATGAATTTCGCAAACTTGCTTTAATAAATACGTTTTCACATAAAATTAATTTAAAAATGCAAAGACCAACAATTAAATTCACTCATCATTTTTAAAAAGTCTCTAGGACCATTACAAGGATAACAAAACAGATTCCATGTTTTTATCTTACTCAGATGATTTTATAAAAATGCACGAAGGTTAATTAAACCTTTATTTAAATCACGTAATTCCTTTAAAATTCACAAAATTGACACAGAACACATAGTCATGCACATAGTCAAGCGATCACACATATACAGTCACATAATGACTCAGGTCTGATCATAAAATTTATCCCTCTTTAATCTTTATCCTCTTTTACGCGTACCGGGTCACGTTCAGCCTGACGGCCCGACGCTCAGCGTTTCGATTACGCTTCTCAATATCTTTACCAATCAACACGTCACTTAGGACAAAATACTTTATTACTCATTCATTCCATTCAATCACGCATAATTCACATTTTATATTCTTTAATTCCTTACTAGGACGGGTTCCGTTCTACCTGACGGCCCGACACCACAACAATACTTCTAAGCTGACTCTTTAAATTGGAACGTTTATATCCATGCTCCTAAACTCTAGTGTACATAAAAGACAATTAATCAGCACTTAATCACATAATTATAATCACATCATATTTCACATACTTTATTAACTTAATTACGTCGCAAAATTCTCAGTCGTCACACCCTCCGTCCCTTTCAATTGTTTATATTTTTTTGAGAGTGTCCGACACGCATTTTAAGGTGCATATAAAGTATAGTTCTGTAATTTTTTTTTACAATTTTATTTTTCTGAATAAAAACTAAAGCATTTAACTTTTATTCAGAAAAAGAAAATTGTCAAAATAATTTACATAATTATACTTTTTATGCACCTTAAAATGCGTGTCAGACAATTTCTCAGAAATGTAAACAATTGGAAGGGACTGAGGAGTACAAGACTAATTAGCAAATGTCAATTACGTAATACTATTTACTGGGGTTACATTTAGCCTATGTGATGCGAGTCATGTGGTCGGGCTGCAACACCTTTATTTATATTTTATATTTGTATTTTTCGAATAACACTCTAGCAGCAGATGTCAACATAAAAGACAGAATACGCATTCGACTGTGATGTAATTAATTGATTATAATTGACCAAATATTTAAAAGTGATTATTCTTGTTAAAAAAATTTAAAAATTAGTTATTTATATCATTTTTCTAAAGAGCGCAATTAGTCGAGAAATTTAAATTTTAGATTTTAAAAAATGATTAAAGATTATTTTTGATATCGAGTTAAAAGTCGGTTAATTTGAAATCAATTCAGCTTTTATAAAAAGAAAATAAATATACATTTACACAATAGTATATATATATATATGAGAAACATGTTACTCGTAACATTTGTGTGAGACAATAGTAATTGGTCATTTTAGATCAAGTTGAGTGGTGTTACTCAAACACGTATAGCTTTTACATATTTTAAATTTAAAAAGTGAATTTTAATAAAATATTATTTATGTTTTAGTGGATAATTTTAAAATGACAATATTTTTTTTTTTAAAAAAATATTTTAATTATTTATCGTATATAAATAATTATGTTTGTCAGGTTTTACAGTACTTGTTGTGCAAGACATGCCTGTACATAATAAGACTAAGTTATCATGACAACCCTAATGTTAAGTTGTATGATAGTGCCCGTTTGAGAAATTTTAAAATAAGTAACTTATTACTTAAAATGCATAAGTGACTTATAAATGATAAGTAGATGAAAAATTATAAGTTGTATAAGTGTTTGAATAATTTACTTTTATGTCAGATTTTTTTACTTAAATGAACTAAAATAAATAATTTTTAAATACAACTATCTTCATTCGTGAATTTTAAATTTAAATAACATTTACAAATATATATTTTATAATTAAAATTAATAAAAAGCAAAAAATCAAAATAAGTTGAAAAAAGTACGTCGTTACTAACATTCAACTTATCAGCTTATAAGTTGTTAATCCAACTTATAAGTTCGATCGACAAACACTCGTCGATAAATATTTACGGGCTTATAAGTCAATAAACCACTTATATACCAGTACCCAAACATGCCTATAAATTTGTGTTATGTAATTGTATTTCAAGAAGAAGATCAAATCATGATCATGCCTCATAGAGAAGTGTAGCTACTTGGATGTGAATAATACTGTTCTTGGAAAAATGCTCTAAGTCAGATATCGACAAGTCACTGACCAAGGTTTATCAAGAAGTCTGTCAAAAAGTCGAAAATGGCTTATAGAGAAGTCTCAAGAGATATCTACAAGTCAATTTACATGTAGAGATCTCAGATATCGAGATGTCAAGATGAACATGTAGAGAACTGGAGATATCAAAAAGTTATTTCTTCATGTAGAGATCTAGAGATATCGAAAAACCAAATCTTCATGTAGAGAACTAGAGATATCGACAGGTCGAAAGCCTATGTATAGAACTAGAGATATCGACAAGTCATTTTACATGTAGAGAAATAGAGACCTCGACAAGTCAGTAACATATGTAGAGAACTCAAGATATTGATAAGTCATTATACTTATCAATATGTGACATATCTACAGAATAAAAAGAGTTCTTAACAAACTATCTCATAATTCAGAATGTCGATAAATTGAAAATTCAAGATTATCATTCAACAAACAATTCTATCACTGAATTAGAAAGACTACAAATGCAGCTTGAAGAATACAAGACCGAGGACTAAGATTTATCGGACAAAGGAGGCTCACAGATCTACAAGATTCTGCACAAATTTGCTAACAGTGGAAATAGAAATAGACACGATAGCTTTAGAAACTATGTTAGTACATTTTAGTGCAAGTTTTGTAAACCCGTGTTGTTGGTCTATAAAGCATGCACGAGTCCTTAATTTTAAAAAATAGATCTAGGAAAAATCTTGTATTCTCTCTCAATAATTGTAGCTGAGTTCTTACCTTTAAGAACACATATTTGTAGCAAAACAAATTTGATTAATACAATCAAGTGAGTTTTTGATAATTTATTTGTGTGTTTGCTGTTAAATATTTTATCACTACAAATTTATATATGCTTTGTTCAATTATAAGCCAAACACTTTCACAAGTAATTAAAATCCAAGAGAACACATTCACCCCCCCTATGTGTTATATTTCACTGCTCTTAATATATAACAAGTGGTATCAGAGCAAAATTTGAAAGAAAAAAGATAAAGATCTTGGAAGAATGAGTGCACAAAAAACAAGCGGTATCAAGATACCCGTCTTTGACAAAATAAACTACCCCTTATGAAAAAGAAAATGATGTTGTTCATAAGGATGGCCAATCCAATGTACATTGAGATTCTCAGGCATGGACCCTTTATTCTTATGGAAAGGGTTCCTGAAGCAATAGATGGCGACAAGGTCATACCTGCACACTTTGCACCTAAAGATCCTTCTACCTACACATAACCAGAGAAAGAGACGATTGCACCGGACAATGGCTCACAACTCATATTAATTAAGTCTCTTGATAATGTAATGTACAATAACATTATTAATTGTGAGTCAGCTAAATAAATATGGGAGAAAATAGAGATCTTGTGTGAAGGAACATAAGAGGTTAGATCTAATCAAAGGAAGATCTTGGTTTCACAGTAGGAGGGTTTTATGGCTAAACCAAATGAAGACATAACTGAGGTTTTTGAGAGATTCAACAAACTGATAAATGATTTGCAGCTTCATGACAAGTACTATAAAGCTGAAGAAGTGAACCTGAAATTCTTGCTCACTCTCCCTGATCACTTGGAACGGAAAATTTCTACAATTAGAGAATAAAGAAATCTAGGGAGAATAACCTTGGAGGTTTTGTATGGCATACTAAAAACCTATGAGCTGGAGATGCTGCAGAGGAAGTCATTGAAAGCTAGTCAAGAACATGTTGTGGATGTGCTAAGTGCCTTGGTAGTTAATGACATCAAAATAAGTGAAGATGAAACTGAAGCCCAGACTCAGGTTACTCAAGCTGTTGAGCAGAAAAATAAGGAACCACAAAAGCAAGTCATTTTAGAGCTGGAAGAGGATGAGTTTTACACTCTTGATAAACTGGATGAGATGGATTAGTCAATGGCTTATCTTGCAAGGAGTTTTTCAAATATTAGAGTCAAAAAGCCTAAGTACTGGTAGAGTAAAGGCCAAACATCCAACAACAACAATTGGATTGGAAAAACTCAGTTTAATGCAACTGGAAAAGGTGGCTACAAGTCAGGATCTAAGGTCAGACCAAAGATAAGGTGCTGCAACTGTGATGAACTTGGTCACTTTGCCACAAAGTACAGAAATCTAAAGAAGATGAAAAATGACAAGGCTTACTTGGAACTAGAAGCAAAGTATAAAGCACTTTTGAGAAAGCAATAGGGAAATGCTTATATTGCTGAGGAAAAAAGTTGGGATGATACAAATGATGAGGAATATGGTGAAGAATATGGAAATTATGCTCACATGGATTTGGAGAAAGGGGAATCATCTGCATCTAAATCATAAATACCTATCCCAACTATAATTATTTTAAATGCTACACAATATAAGGAAACTGTTGAAAAAAAGAGAGTAGAAATATTTCACATTCATACAAGCATGGTGGCAGCTACTGAGGAAGTGAGTAGGTTGTCAAAAATTAATGAAAAACGTGAGACTAAGAAATATGAGCTAGAACTGCAGCTTGTTGGTCTTGAAACAGTTAAACATGAAAATGAATATCTCGAAAACAAGGTTAAGTGTGCTGGAGAAGTAGACACGATGTTGAGAGAAAGAATTGAGAAAAATGATATGAAGCTCAAGTCATTCAAGAATGCTTCTCAGTTGATTGACCAGTATCATGAGAAAAACAAACCATGTGCCAACATAGATATTGGTTTGGACTATGAGGCTTTGAACTCTCACAAGAAAATTGACAAAGGGAAAGAGAGTGTGAACCAAGATGTTCCTGTAATGTTGAAAAATGTAAATGCACCTTTGTTCAAAGCTTGTGAAGTAAACTTCATTGAAGTGGAGTTAGTCATCAAGTAAGAAATTGCAGATGAAGACAAGGAAAGGTGTAAATAAAAGAAACAATTATGCCTATATGTCAGATGCTCCAAGGAAGCAATGTCATAATTGTGGCTCAATAAATCATCTAACTCACCTGTGTAAAAAGGCTATTAGTGAGCCAAAATATGGAGCATGCAAGTACAATGAGGCAAAAACTGAAGATCCATATTCTTTTTGTGATAAGCTTGACTGCATTCCTTGCAACATGAAAGTTATGACCAGTTGTCATAAGTTGAGAAAAGACCTTTAAGAAGTCAACTTTAGATCTGTGATTAAAGATGAAAATAATGATCAAACTAAGAATGTTGTTTCATTTAAATGTTCAAGTTCTACTTCTGAAAATTCTCTGAAAAAAGAAGAAAGTGCCAACACTGTTTGGGTAGCTAAATACACTTAGCCCTCATTGTATACAGGTCAAGAAGAATAAAGTCATATGGATCATTAATAGTGGATGTTCCAAGCATATGACAGGTGATAAAGCCCTGCTATTATAAATTTGAGGAGATGGCTGGCCCATTGGTGACTTTTGGAGACAATGGCAAAGGATTAATAATGTGATATGGCAAGTTGATTTCCGGTAATATTATCATTAATGATGTAGCACTAGTTGCTGGTCTTGAATTAAATCTTCTTAGTGTTAGTCAATTTACTGACAAATGTTTTAAGGTCATATTTGAAAAGGAAGACTGCTCAATAATCAGCAAGAAAATTGGTGAAGTTGTTCTGAAATGAGTAAGGAAAGGAAGCTTGTTTGTTGCAGATTTAAATTCAGCAAATAAGGATAAAATTTGTTGCTTCTATACCAAGGAATCTAGTGAGCAAATCAAGCTGTGGCACAACTCTCTCACTTAAATTTTAAGATAATAAATACTTTGGTAAAAAGGGAACTGGTGAGAGACATGCCAGCCTTGGAATTTGCTCAAGATGAGGTTTGTGAAGCTTGTCAAAAAGGAAAAATGAAGAGGTACAGTCACAAGAGAAAAACTATAAATTCCATAGGTGCTTCACTATAGCTTATTAACATGGATCTGTTTGGACCAGTTAATGTCTTGTCTATATCCAGAAAGAAGTATGCATCGGTGAAGGTGGATGACTACTCAAGATACACTTGGTTGGAATTTATGCATTCAAAGGATGAAACTCCACACATCATCATTGAACACATAAAGGAAGTTGAGAAGTAGGCTGAAGATCAATATTCTGTCAAAAAATTGAGGAGTGATAATGGTACAGAATTCAGAAATGCAATTTTAAGTGAATTCTGCAAAGACAAGGGCATTGTTCAAGAGTTCTCAGCTGCAAGAACACCTCAACAGAATGGTGTGGTTGAAAGGAAGAATAGAACTCTAGTTGAGGCTACAAGAATAATGGTGCAAGATGCCAATCTGCCGACTAGTTTTTGGGAAGAAGCTGTGAACACTGCATGTTACATTCAAAATAGATAATTAATCAACAAAAACCATGGAAAATCACCCTACTCAATTTTGTCTAAAAGAAAGCCTATTGTAAAGTGTCTGCATGTGTTTGAAAGCAAATGTTTTGTGCTAAAAAAACTCCGAATATGTTGGAATTTGACTCTAAAGTACTTGAAACTATTTTTCTGGGATATTCATTGGAAATGACTGCCTAAGAAGTCTATGTGTTAAAGTAGAAGAAAATTATGGAAAGCACGGATATGACCTTTGATGATGATAAGTGACCAGGCTTGGAATGCCTTGATGAAAATGAAGCCTTAAAATTTGAAAATTTTAATATTGATAGTGATTTTAAAGATGAAGCTAAAGTCAACACAAACAGTAGAATGGTGGAAGAACCAGGTGCACCTGTGAATTCTAAGAATGAGAATGCTTCTAAGGAAAGAAGCACATCTGAATTTGATGGAACAAACTCATGGGGAGAAATAGATGATGGTTCTGCAAGTCATGCCAACAATGGAGAAAATGAGGACAATTCTAGTCAATGAAATCATCACACCAAAAAATGGGACATGAGTCACACTAGAGACACTATAATTATGACCCTAGTGCTAGAGTGAGGACTAGAAGTGCCACTACAAATGAATGCCTATGCATGTATTCTATCTCCAATTGAGCCTAAGAAAATTGAGAAAGCTTTATCTGATTCTGATTGGATAACCGTTATGCAAGAAAAGCAAAATCAGTTTGAAAGAAATTAATTTTGGTAAATAGTACTTGCACCAAGAAACAGATGCATAATTGAAACAAAATGGGTGTACATGAATAAAACGGATAAAAATGGAATTGTGACAAGGAAAAAAGCAAGACTGGTTGTCAAAGGCTATTCACAAGAAGAAGGAATTGATTATGATGAAACTTTTGCTCCAGTTACAAGGCTTGAAGTAATAAGAATTTTTCTTGCATTTACTACACACTCCAATTCCAAGGTGTATCAAATGGATGTGAAAAGTGCATTCCTTACGGTGAATTGGAAGAAGAAGTTTATGTACAACAACCACATGGCTTTGAAGATCCAGAATTTCCAAACTTTGTCTACAAACTGTTAAAGGCACTCTATGGATTTAAGCAAGCACCTAGAGTATGGTATGACACACTATCAGAATTTCTACTCAAACATGGATTCATAGAGGCACAATTGATAAGACTATATTCTACAAGCAACATGGTGATGACATCATCCTAGTTCAGATCTATGTGGATGATATCATTTTTGGTTCTACAAATGAAAAGCTGTGTCAAAGATTCTCAAGACTCATGCAAAGTGAATATGAGATGAGCATGATGGGAGAACTAAGTTACTTCCTTGGCCTTCAAGTTAGCCAAATAAGTGATGGAATCTGTTATTCCCTAAACAATACAACAAGAATTACAGAAGGGGGGTTGAATGTAATTCTGGCTTCTTTTTAAGATTTTAAAATTGTTCTAACTTAATATATATAACAGTGTTTGATTTGAAATAGTGCGGAATGGAAGAGTAATAGAAATCAAAACACTAAGTAATAAAACACAAGATTTAAAACTTTTTGGTGGATTTGAAAGTATCCACCAGAGATATATATATCAGATAGAGAACTTTGTGAAGCTTTGAATAGCTCACAACTGCTTTACAAGTTGAATAAACAAAAACTATAGAGAAATTCTTACAGAATACAACTTGATATGTTTCTCTGAAAATAAGCTTGCTTTGTTAATTGTTCTATTTGCTACACTTGGTTTATATATCACCAAGTTTACTACATGACAGTAAGACAAAATAATAAAATAAAACTCTATCTAGTCTAACTCCATGCTACTTCATTACTCTATTCCAGTATCTTTGAATATCTTCTTAGTTGCATGAACATGGTAATGCTTCTTTGTTCTCTGCAACCAGTAATTAGGCTGCCATATTCCTTTTACATACAACCAACGCATGTGACTGTCAAGTCACTATTAACTGCTCTTTGAATTTGAACATCCGTTGGAACTTCATTGGATCATCCGTTGATGCTGTAGTTGATCATCCGTTGATATTTTGGTTGATCGTCCGTTGAAGCTTTGTAGATCATCCGTTGAAACTTTATCTAAGCATCCGTTGAAGCTTTGTGAAAAATCCGTTGAGACTATTTTCTTGACAGTTAACTCTATTTCACTTATACAAGATTACAATGCATCATCTATTTATAATTAACCAATCTATCTTGCATATCAATCTAGTAGTTAACATGACCTTACCATTTCTCAGAAATCTAGTTCACTAAGCTTATACAAGTATGCAGAAATGTGCTAATACACTTATTTACATAAGCTACTCTTTCAACGGTTAGTGAAAGTGATCATCCGTTGAAAGCTACAAAATTACTAAGTTAAATCTACTAAGGTGTTTTGTTTATCTTATCATCAAGTTCACAACATATTCCTAACAATCTCCCCCGATTTATGTCTACTGGAATTGTAGCCATAAATTAAGAGAAACTTGATGATAACAAAAACACCCTAAATGTACAGACTGAGATATAGTAGATAAAACTGATAAGTGCTACAATATTTATTGAAAATTGAACAAATCAAAGTTTTCAAAGAGTTCTCACAATCATTATCAAGGTGCTCCTCTAGACTGAGCAAATGATTCTATTTTCTTGATTGTCTAGATTTCTTCCCAAGCTTCTTGTTATTTTCTTCTATTTGATTCTGGAGTTATCTTTGGAATTTAAGTTCATCAGCTTTAGATAGATGCAGCTTTTCTTGCATTTCCAATAGAGTCTCATTGCTAGAGATACTCAATTGATCATCCAGTCTGAAGAATCTTCTAACACCCTTGTCATCCATGAATTCCATCATCCAATAAGGCCTCAAATGCACTCTACTTCCTTTGAAGGGAATTGTTAGAATTCTTGGAAGTGCATTCTTGGCTTTATTACTCCTTAGATCTTCTATCTTCTTTAGGACCAATTTCCTTGCAGTTACATTGAAACCAAAGTTTTTGTTGAAGGATGAGAAGATCTTTATCAGTACAGAGCAGCTTTCCTGAAGAATCCTGTGAAGAGGCCATGTGATTTCTCTCCCTCCCTTGTACTTAACACCAGTCTTTCAGGAAGATGTCTGTGAGCATCAATCCCTCTTACTTCTTCCAATTCATCCAAATAGAGGTTTAAATCTGAAAACTCCTTGATGTCACAGATATATAAAAGATCTTCCTTGTTGACTGTAGGTTGAGATTTGGTTAGGGTCTTGGTTCTGAGAGTCACATGCTTCACTTTCTTGGTTAGTTTAATCTTTGTTTTTTTGGCTTGTTGAAGATATATAAATTTAGTTCAGGAATTGGAAAACTTTCCTAGTCTATTGGCTCATCCTTGGGAATTATAGGCTCATCATGAAAGTTCTTTGTTGGGTCCACCTTGAATTTCTCATGTACCACTGAGGGCTTGGATGTTTGAGTTGGAGTTGTAGACTGTTTGGGAATGTAGTCTTCCATTTCCTCATCACTGAAGTCCAGTTTTCTTTTGGAATGGAGCTTGTATCTGAATTTCCTTTTCTATTGAGGTTCATTCTGCATTTGCTGATCTTGAGCTTCAGTAATCACATGTGGTTTTTCAGAGATTTCAGTTGCAGCTTTCACAGCTTGAAGCTTGGCTACTATAACAGCTTGCTCTTTCTTCTATTTGAGCTTCTTAGCATCTAAATCAGCTTGCCTCTTTTCTTGCTTAATTCTTCCTTTTTCTTCCCTTTTTGATGCTGCAAACTGAGGGTGTCCAGCCACCACACAAATCTCTTTTCCATTCCTGTAAATTTTGATAATTTTCTTCTTGTGTACTGAATCAGATGGATCTTTGTAAAATGCTATGGACTTTGCCAACAGCTTCTTGTCATCTGGTATTGGAGTCTCAAACATGAGATCCAAGGGATTCTTGTCTGATGACTTTGGATAGTTCTTTTTAGTCTTCAAAATTAGATTGGCTTTTGGAGATTTGATGCATGAAGTTTGGCCTTTTTTCAAGCTACCCAGACTCATTTCATTCACTAATATTTGCTTGACTAGAGAGTAGTGATGAAAAGTCTTGTCTGGTTTCTGTATCTGACCAAATTTCCTCTGAATTTCTTCATCTATTTTCTTCCACTTGTTATCCAATTCCTTCTCAACAGCTGCAACATTAAGCATCTTGAAATTTGTATTTGAATTAAGCTTAGCAGCTGCTATTTGGATCAGATCAATGCTGTCCAATACTGGTGGCTTTGGCAAAGTAATTTCTGGATCTATTACTTGACTGATTTGAACATTTATCACATGCTCCCCTTCACTGGTTGGCCCTCCTTGATTTACTGGGATGATTGAATCTTTCTCCCCCTTTTTGTTATCATCAAGTAGAGTGGAGGTGGAAGTTTGTGTAGCCACCAGCTTTTGTAGCAATTGAGTTTGCTGTTCTTGATGTAGATGAATAGCTATGAGAGAAGCTTCAACTGCTTTCAGTCTAGTATCCAGGGAATCCACTTTAGCTACAAGATTATAATTCCTCCTCAACTGTCTATTGATATCAAGCATTGTTGTATTTGGAAATGTAGCATCCAATCTTTCAGAGACACTCTTCTTGACTTGGTCAATCTCTATTTTGATTGAAGTGATATCTTGATTATGTTGAAGAGCTTGTATTTGATGTAGTTGTAGAGAGTTAAGGTGTGCCTGTAGAAGCTTCTTGGTGCTAGCATTAGTAGTGGCTTGAAGAGCAGTTTGTGTCTGTTGAATGATGTGAAAAAGTGTTGTCTTGAAATGTTGTTCATCACACTCTTTAAAAAACACCCAAGGTGGAATGCTTGATCTAGATCTAGGGCCTGCTTCTCCCCCTATGTCCATGAACTATTCTTCATCACCATCTTCATTTCCAAAGAACTCTTCAGGCTCACCAGTTCCATAATCAACATCACCAG
Source organism: Apium graveolens (assembly GCF_009905375.1). NCBI lineage: Eukaryota > Viridiplantae > Streptophyta > Magnoliopsida > Apiales > Apiaceae > Apium > Apium graveolens. The sequence goes on from NC_133651.1 coordinate 54,001,564, forward strand.
CTATGGGAGGCATGGCTGAGATGGCATCCTTTGCTCTTTGCATTGAAGCAGATGTATGCACCAAGTTAAGCATCTTTTCTGTATTCTCATTGCCCTATCTAGCTAAAAGTTGATATGCTGTGACAGGATGAGTAAATGTCTCGGCATCCAAAGAGATGGAATCTATGACAGCTTGATCATGCTGAAATAGCTTCTCTTTGTCTGCATCACTGACATTCATTAACTCACTAACAATGATGTCCATCCTTATTACTCCTGTACCTGCATTTCTCTCATTTTCTCTATATTCTTGCATCAAGGGATCCCCTTGGCTCACCACCATTACACCCTCACCTTCACCTACTAAGGTGAGACTCCTCTCACTCTCTTTTGCCAGGCTGAAAAAAATAGCCTACATTTGTTCACTCTTTTCCTCTCTTTTTTCCTGGGAGCAACCCAGCCTCTCACTCAAGTCACTTCCTTCCCTCAACCCTAAGAGTGATTGTACTACTACTAAGTCATCTGCACTTGTGACAGTTGTTGAGATTTGAAGTGGTGCGGTGACTGTCAACGGATGAGGAACATCCGTTAAAGCAGTAGTTTTAAGTGTCAACGGATGATTGCTGTTAAACACATCCATCGAAGGACAATCACTTGTCAATGGATGAACAATATCCATCGAGATAGAAGAAATGAATGAGTTTGGAGTGGAGACTACTGTTGCATCTATGATGATTGATTTGAGATTTTACACAGATATTTCAGTAGACTAAAAAAGAAATGGCAAGTGAGTCAACAAGTCATCTAAAAGATGATGCTCACTTGCTTGGATTTTTGGCTTCTCCAAGAGAGTTAAAAATAGAGAATTTGGAAGTGATGTATGAATCATATCTACATCCAGCGAGTGTGTGGGTGAATTTGGTGTATTAGGTGCTTCTATGATTAGAGAATTTGGCTGTGACTCCACATTTATTGGAGCCACATTAAGCTGACTTTGTGATGGTGCATGTACTGAGTCTTTGACTGCAGTAGGCACTGTGTGTGCACCCTGTGTATCCCCGGTTGATTTATATTTCTTCTTTCTGGCATATGTTTGGGGTGAGCTAGTGTCCCTTACCCTCTTTATAACGACTCGTGTATTTTTCTTTTATTTTAATATCTAAAAGTGTAATAAAGATTTGAATAATTAAATAAAATGTGTGTATTAATTTTGGCAGCGGTTACTGATTGTTATTTAATTATTTATGATTTGTTATCATGTGGGATTGAATTGTGTGATTTATTAGTGAGTTATATGATTTTATTTCGCTTGTAAAAATGATTTTATTGTAATTGTAATTTCATAAATACTTGGGTTATTTCTAAAATTGGTTTTATAATTTTATTATTTCAATAATTATTTTTAGGATTTTATAAAATTGAGAAATCAATATTTTATTAATTATTTATCTTTAAATGATTTTCTGGTTGTGTTTAATGGTAAAATCCATATTTAATTATGGAAATCTTTAAAAATTACGAAACTCATATTTTATGAAGTTTATAATATTATGAGGATTTTAAAATTATTTTGGAAATTTTCGGGAATAATTTCACCGCGCTTCGTTTCGTTATTTGTTTAAAAGCGGATACAAAGAGCACCTTAAAAAGTATTTTAAAAATTTCGAAAATTATGTTTTTGTAAACTTCGGGTTATTTATGTATTATTTTTGTAATTTTCGGGAATTGTTTTTCGTGCACATTTACCCGTTAATTTTGAATCCCGGGGCAAAGCCGGCCTTAAATCAACGTGTCAGCTTCTCAATATTTACATTGCCACGTGTTGTAAGCAGGAGAAAGAAAAAAAATATAACTAAAGGGGGATTTCCCTTTTCACTGTGTTGCTCGGCCGTTGTCTCTCTCTCTCTCTCAAAATCCTTAATCTCTCTCTTCTCTCATCTCTCGTTATCTCTCTCTCCCTCTGTATCTCTCCCTTCCCGTTCCTTTTTTCCCCGTTCTTTCTCTGTTTCCGGCGTTCTTCTCCGGCTTCACCTGTTACTCCGGTTTCGCCGCCACCGTGCTTTTGCTCCGGTGAGTTTGGTGACTCTGTTGCTCAGTTGGTTTATGCATGTATATATATGTGTGTGTGCCCTGTGTAATGGTGTGTGTGTGTGTGTGTAATTGTGTTGTGTGTATGTATTGTGATGGCCGTGAGGCCGTGTGTGCGGTGGAAGGCGGCTGTGCAGCGTGTGCAGCTGTGTTCTTGGTTGTTGGACTTGGTTCTGTGTTGGGCTTTCTGTGTTGTTGGGCTTGCAGTTCGGGCTTGATTATTGGGCCTTCTGTTGGGCGTATTATTGGGCCTGGCAGTTGGGTTTAATAGTGGGCTCTAATTGTGGGCTTGATTATTGTGCAGTTGGTTTAATATGAATTAATGGTGTTTTTGCAGGGATTTTGTTGACTGATTTTGTGAAATAAAATATCTGTGTAGTAAAAGCAATTTTAATAATCGGTGAAATTTTTGGTTGAAATCCGAATTATCGGGTACCCCGGAAATTTTGCCGCCGTACCGCGATGACTCATTACGAGCGGACGGTGGACGATGATGACGAAGTTCTGAGTCCTAAATTTTATATATAAATAAAATAATTACGTAAAATATTTTCGGACGTAAATAATTAATTTTGATTGGTGTTGGGATGTACATTGTATAAAATGGTGGAGTTATATTGTGGATTGTTGCGATTATTGACGTCGATCGTAATCGACGGGTAGTCTTATAAACAAATAAGATGCTGCCAGAATTTTCTAAAAATATATTGTAAATGTACATAATTATATTCTACATGTTACCCCTATTTATGTTCGGGATATGTGATTACGTGATTATGTGTAAAATAATAATAATACGAGTCGGGTTATCGGATTGGGTTATTGGATTGAGGATATCAAGCATGTCGGTATAACTAATTAGGGTACTCTGTATTGTTGATCCCAGTCGAGTTTTCCCAGGATCAAAGTCAGCGTGAAAGCTACTTAGGGTATTGTAAAGCGTTGCAAGACAAGTACCCCTGACCATTCTTTTGTGGTTAAGTGCATATGAATAGCTAAATGTTTTACTTTCGTAATGGAACATAAACGTTTTAAGTTGCATATCCCCGTAGTTATTAATCACTGTTTTCAAATTGTTTTGGGGAAAAGTAATTTCGAAAGGTACCTATCTCGAATGGAATGATATACGAACTGAATTTTATATGTGTGCTGGTTAAATAAAGGATTTTGAAAATGAGATAGGTACAAGTGTTTTGAAAACTGGATAAAACGGTCAGATATGGGATACATTGGGGCCAGAGTAGGCCTCTTGAGGTGTTGTAAGAGGCTAATTCGGTTGCGCGCACTATAAAACCAATTAGTCCAGCAGGTCAGAGACCTAGCTAGTCTCTGAGTTCCAGAACAGGTAAATGGGATGGCAGTTAGAGCCGTCTGGTGTTGATAGACTGATCAGCTGTCTTCACATATCCGCTACGTATTTGATTGGGATTTGTAATTTACATAAGAGCATAAGTAGTTGATACAACGGTTTTATAAAAGTGATTAGCATGCTAAAATTGAACTCTGGCATTTACACAACACACTACTATGTTGTTTTGATAAAGCATGCTAGTTAATGGTATCCAGTTATCTCTGATTTTCATTATAAAATGTTGATATCATGATTACAGTTCTGTTCCTATTATTGTTACATTATTACATTTATTCCGTTATTCATATGTTGGTGCTGCTGAGTGATTATGCTCACCCTTGCAAACTGTTATGTATATCTCGCAGATGCCTAGAAGATCAGTCAGACCGACCCATGTTCCCGCCCCTACTGGACCCGGCTCCTCTGAGGTAGTTTGTATCAGGCCATGAGGTCTGATGAGTTGCTGAATAAAGTTAGTGTGTGTTAGATGTTGAATAAAGAGTTTGTAATAATGAGAACCTGAATTATACTTGAACCTGGATTGGATTATGGTTTGGGGTCAAGTTAGTATATTTTAATAATAATAATCTTGTTATTTATATTTTGTTTATTTTGTTTGGTGACGTCAACTCCTATCCCCGGGTTGAGGCCGTCACAGTTGGTATCAGAGCTACAGGTTCAAGTCCCTGATTCAGGTTAGGGATTGTGTCGAGTAAATGATAACGCGAGTCATTAAGTGTGAGTCAACAACTCATGTAGAAGAGCAAACCTTTAGAGTCAGTCGAGGGTTCCAACGGCGTTACCCTGACATCTATTAAATATTTTGATAGAATTGCCTTGACCTGGTTGTGTCTTGCCTGTATATTTATTATGTTGACAGTGGCCTATTGCGATTTCGAGTTCTCCATCTCGGGAGAATCCCTCCGATTTGGATAGCTCAGACTCTGAGAGACCCCCGGATGTTACTACTGAGGAGACCCCTATGCCACCTCCATCAGCTCCTTCCTTTGTGCCGAGAGACATCCCTGGATCTGGTCCTCGTCCCCGTTGGGTACGTAGGTCTGTGTCTGCTGTCAGGGATTTCCCTCCCGGCTGCGGTCCCAGTTCTTCCATGATGAGACCTCCAGTACCTCCTGTGGCCCCTAGTGGTACTTCTTCACCGATCCCTTACCACGTTCACCGAGCGGTGAACACTTCCTTTATCAGAGATCAGAGTCCAGAGTTTGCTGCTCAGTTTGATCAGGTACCTGTTGCACCTTTCCAGGGCATCCCTGTCCCTTCCCCGGAGGTGCGAGCCCGTGTGAGAGCATTGACCCAGATGGCTATAGAGAGGGCTAGATCTGTTGACCGTTTCATTAGTTCAGAGTTCAGAGCTGTGCAGTATCAGGACCTAGTGAACTGGCTAGTGTTTGAGCTAGGTTCCATTGGTGGTAGTGGTAGTGGCTAGACAGAGTTGCAGCAGAGGGACAGAGGGATACAGAGCTCAGAGTTGACCTCTAGGAGTTCTGTAGTTGTTTACTTTGTATATGTACATTATGTTGTGATAGTTTGTAGTAGGCGAGGCTGCTATGACAGCCAATTTTGGTGTGTATTCGGATGGTTCTTTTCAGTTGGATTTTCAGTTGTACTAGTTGGATTCTGTTGGTTATGGTATTTCAACTGCTTTATCTTATTGTTCAGTTTTTATATATTGTGCGTTGCTATTATTGTTGTTTCTGTTGCTGACATTTTTAGATTATAATCATTCACTCAGGACGGATCCAATTAAACTGGGGATGAGAATATTGTCTTAGTGGCAACGCTCTCCTGATGCATAAATATAAACTGTTGGAGCAATCCCTTTTCTTATATATAACTGTTATGTTTCAGGAGATGCCACCAAAGAGAAACTCTCAACCCAATAACGGATCTGCTGGGGATCCTTCCATGAGTGACTTGATGAACTTGTTGCGTCAACAGACTGTACAGCTGGCCCAACAGCAACAACAATTCCAACAGCAGCAGCAGCAACAATTGCAACAACAACAACAACAACAATAACAACAACATCAACTCATACAACAACAACAGCAAATCCAACAGCAGCAACTACAAATCCAACAGCAGCATGAGATGAGAGGGGCAAATCAGGGTGTTAGTTTTAAGTCTTTTCAAGTAGTGAAGCCCCCAGAGTTTAAAGGAGAAGTAGATCCTGTTGCTGCCAGGATATGGATAAAGGAGATGGAAAAGGCGTTTGCACTCACCAAGGTGAGTGAGGATTTAAAGACCGACTATGCTATTTATTTTCTAAGGAATGATTCGAATTATTGGTGGGAATCTACGCGAGCCCTAGAAGGAGAAGGTTCAGTTTCCTGGGCCAGATTTATAGAATTGTTTTTGGAGAAATACTTTCTGGACTGTCTCCAAAGTCAAATGGAGATGGAATTTTTAGAGTTGAAACAAGGAGATAGGAGTGTTACGGAATATGAAGAGAAGTTTACGGAGTTGGCCTGTATAGCACCGGAATATGTGAGTTCAGAAGCTCAACGAGCGAAGCGGTTTCAGCAAGGTTTAAAGCCAGAAATAAGGAGTGGAGTTGTAGCCTTACAACTTAAGACCTATACTTCGGTAGTCCAGGCTGCCTTAGTGATAGAGAGTGATCAGAAGTTAGCAGAAAAAGAGCAGGGTGAGAAGAAGAGGAAATTTGAAGGTGGACCCTCCAAGTCATTATCAGGAATAGCCAGTCGGAAGTTCCAGCGTTGGTTTGGCAAGAATAAGAATAAGAAGTTCAAAAGGCAGAATTTTCCCCAGGCTAAACCCGGTACTACTTCAGTTAACTCTGCCCCGACGAGGATGAGTAAGCCAGTGGTTGATTGTAAGACATCTGGGAAGAGGCACAGTGGACAGTGCCGAGAGAATATCAATTGTTTTAAGTATGGACATAAAGGTCACTATTCCACGGAATGTAAGTCTGAGATTCAAGGAGTTACTTGCTTTAATTACGGCAAAGTGGGACACATAGCTAGGAATTGCAAGTCAGTGACCCAAGGTAATGTTGGAAGGAGTGTGTCCCAAGGACCAGCAACCAGTACTGCTAGAGCTAGGACTTTCAAGGTGACCCAGAAGTCTCCAGTTCATGACTCCGATGTGGTTGCAGGTACGCTTACTCTTAATTCCGTACCTGTTAACGTTTTGTTTGATTCGGGAGCGTCCAAATCCTTTATATCTGTGAATTGTGTGAATAAAATGCAATTGATGTTAGAAGACCTAGACGAACCTCTGACCATAGAAGTGGCTAATAAAGATAAAGTACCTGTAAAACAATTTTGTCCTAGTTGTTCCCTAGAAATTTCAGGGTATATGTTCCCTGTTGACTTAATACCTTTCGAGTTGGGAGACTTTGATGTTATTTTAGGTATGGATTGGTTGTCTTTACATAAGGCGAATATAGACTTTAAGAAATAGAGAGTTATTATGTACACCCCAGATAATAAAATGATCAGTTACCAAGGACATAGACAAGATAGAAAGTACATTTCAGTAATGTAAGCAAAGAGACTGCTGCAGCAAGGATATGAGGCGTACTTGGCTTATATGGTGGATACAAAGAAAGAGACCCCTATGTTGGATGAGATTCCCATAGTGAGAGAATTCCCTGACATTTTCCCAGAAGAGTTACCAGGATTGCCACCTGATCGAGAGATAGAATTTTCCATTGATTTGATACTTGGAGCTGAACCAGTTTCTAAGGATCCATACAGGATGGCCCCGATGGAAATGAAAGAACTGGCTAAGCAACTTCAGGAATTATTGGATAAGGGAGTTATTCGACCAAGTATTTCCCCGTGGGGTGCTCCAGTGCTGTTTGTGAAGAAAAAGGATGGAAGTATGAGATTGTGTATTGACTACAGAGAGCTGAACAAGTCGATGATAAAGAATAAGTATCCTTTGCCACGAATTGATGATTTGTTTGATCAGCTTAAGGGAGCATGTTACTTCTCAAAGATTGACTTAAGATCTGGCTACCATTAACTGAAGATAAAGCCTGAAGATATCCCCAAGACTGCATTCAGAACAAGGTATGGCCATTACGAGTTTCTAGCGATGTCGTTTGGATTGACGAATGCACCAGCGGCTTTCATGGATTTGATGAATAGGGTATATAAGAAGTATCTGGATAAGTTTGTTATTGTATTTATTGATGACATCCTCATATACTCGAAGAATCCAGGAGATCATGCAATATCTACAGATTGCCCTTCAGAAGTTAAGAGAAAAGCAATTGTATGCGAAGTTTTCTAAGTGTGAGTTTTGGTTGACGGAAGTACAATTTCTTGGACATGTGGTGAGTAAGGAAGGTATCAAAGTAGACCCAGTAAAGATCGAAGCCGTATCAAAGTAGGAGCAACCGAAGACACCAACGGAAATAAGAAGTTTTCTTGGATTAACATGATATTATCGAAGGTTTGTGAAAGATTTCTCGAAGATTGCATCCCCATTAACCAAGTTGAGCCGGAAGAATGAGAAGTTCGTTTGGACGGAAAAGTGTGAAGAAAGTTTCCAGGAATTGAAACAGAGATTAGTGACGGCTCTAGTGTTAGCATTGCCAGATGAGACGGGAAACTTTGTAATCTATAGCGATGCTTCTTTGAAAGGATTGGGTTGTGTGTTAATGCAGCATGACAAAGTGATTGCTTATGCCTCCAGATAGTTAAAGCCTCACGAGCAGAAATATCCAGTTCATGACCTTGAGTTGGCGGCTATAGTGTTTGCTCTGAAGTTATGGCGTCACTACTTGTATGGAGAGAAATGCGATATTTATACAGATCATAAGAGCTTGAAATACATATTCACGCAGAAGGATTTGAACATGTGGTAGAGAAGGTGGTTGGAGCTAATTAAGGACTACGATTGTTCGATTAACTATCATCCCGGTAAAGCCAATGTGGTGGCTAATGCCTTGAGTAGAAAGGAAAAGTTGAATATGATTAAAATGGCGGAAGAACTAGCACGAGATTTGGAAAGAATGGAGATTGAGGTTCTAGTACCTAGCGAAAGTCAAGAGCAATTATATGAAGTTACTTTCCAGCCGATATTGATGAAAAAGATCAGAAGGTGTCAAGAAGGAGTTATGGAACATGAGTTGGATACTTTAACAGGAGAAGAGTTGTGTACTAAAAAAGATAGCCAAGGTTTGTATAGATTTTCATCCAGAGTTTGGATTCCTAATGTAACAGAATTGAAGAACGAGGTATTGCAGGAAGCGTATAGCTCTAGGTTTTCTATCCACCCTGGTAGTACCAAGATGTACCGGGACTTGAAGAGAAATTTTTGGTGGCCAGGAATGAAGAAGCATATTGCCAATTGGGTAAGTAAGTGTCATGTATGTCAAACGGTGAAAGCAGAGCATCAACGACCGAGTGGATTGTTACAACCTTTGGAGATTCCCCAATGGAAATGGGAAGAGATTTCCATGGATTTTATAGTGGGATTGCCAAGGACGAGAGCGGATCATGATGCTATTTGGGTAATCATTGATAGGTTGACTAAGTCAGCGCATTTTCTTCCGATCAATGAAAGGTATTTGTTGGAAAAGCTAGTTAAGTTATACTTGGATGAGATAGTTACCAAACTTGGAGTGCCTGTTTCCATAGTGTCAGATCGAGACCCGAGATTTAACTCTAGGTTCTGGACTAAATTTCAAGAGTGCCTAGGAACGAAACTGAATATGAGCACCGCTTACCACCCTCAGATGGACGGCCAAAGTGAAAGGATGATTCAGACCATAGAAGATATGTTGAGAGTTTGTGTTCTGGATTTTAAGGGTAATTGGGATGAACACCTACCTTTGATTGAGTTCTCGTATAATAACAGTTACCATGCCAGTATCGGGATGCCGCCTTACGAAGCTTTATATGGACGTAAGTGTAGATCACCGTTGTATTGGGATGAGGTAGGAGAAAAGAAAGTGTTAGGTCCTGAGTTGGTTCAGCAAACCAGAAATGCCATAGTATTGATTCGGAAAAGGTTAGAAGCAGCCCAAGATAGACAAAGGAAGTATGCGGATTTGCATAGGAAAGATATGCGGATTGAGCTTCAGCCAGATTTGTCCTATGTGGAACAACCGATTCAAATCCTAGACCGTAGGGAACGAGTCCTTAGGAATAAGTCGATTCCTATAGTGAAGGTTTTATGGAGAAATCCTCGAGTAGAAGAGTCTACTTGGGAATTAGAGTCAGACATGCTTGATAAATATCCTCATCTGTTTAGTTAAGTCAGATTCTGGGGACAGAATCTTTTTAAGGGGGAAGAATATAACGACTCGTGTATTTTTCTTTTATTTTAATATCTAAAAGTGTAATAAAGATTTGAATAATTAAATAAAATGCGTGTATTGATTTTGGCAGCAGTTACTGATTGTTATTTAATTATTTATGATTTGTTGTTATGTGGGATTGAATTGTGTGATTTATTAGTGAGTTATATGATTTTATTTCGCTTGTAAAAGTAATTTTATTGTAATTGTAATTCCATAAATACTTGGGTTATTTCTAAAATTGGTTTTATAATTTTATTATTTCAATAATTATTTTTAGGACTTTATAAAATTGAGAAATCAATATTTTATTAATTATTTATCTTTAAATGATTTTCTGGTTGTGTTTAATGGTAAAATCCATATTTAATTATGGAAATCTTTAAAAATTACGAAACTCATATTTTATGAAGTTTATAATATTCTGAGGATTTTAAAATTATTTTGGAAATTTTCGGGAATAATTTCACCGCGCATCGTTTCGTTATTTGTTTAAAAGCGGATACGAAGAGCACCTTAAAAAGTGTTTTAAAAATTTCAAAAATTATGTCTTTGTAAACTTTGGATTATTTATGACATTTTGATATTATTTTTGTAATTTTCGGGAATTGTTTTTCGTGCACCTTTACCCGTTAATTTTGAATCCCGGGGCAAAGCCGACCTTAAATCTTTATAATTATCACAAAATCAACGTGTCAGCTTCTCAGTATTTGCATTGCCACGTGTTGTAAGCAGGAGAAAGGAAAAAAAATAACTGAAGGGGGGTTTCCCCTTTTCACTGTGTTGCTCGGCTGTTGTCTCTCTCTCTCTCTCAAAATCCCTAATCTCTCTCTTCTCTCATCTCCCGTTACCTCTCTCTCCCTCTGTATCTCTCCCTTCCCGTTCCTTTTTTTCCCCGTTCTTTCTCTGTTTTCGGCGTTCTTCTCCGGCTTCCCTTGTTACTCCGGTTTCACCGCCGCCGTGCTTTTGCTCCGGTGAGCTTGGTGACTCTGTTGCTCAGTTGGTTTATGCATGTATATATATATATGTGTGTGTGTGTGTGCCCTGTGTAATGGTGTGTGTGTGTGTGATTGTGTTGTGTGTGTGCTGTGATGGCCGTGAGGCCGTGTGTGCGGTGGAAGGCGGCTGTGCAGTGTGTGCAGTTGTGTTCTTGGTTGTTGGGCTTGGTTCTGTGTTGGGCTTTCTATGTTGTTGGGCTTGCAGTTCGGGCTTGATTATTGGGCCTTCTGTTGGGCCTATTATTGGGCCTGGCAGTTGGGTTTAATAGTGGGCTCTAATTGTGGGCTTGATTATTGTGCAGTTGGTTTAATATGAATAAATGGTGTTCTTGCAGGGATTTTGTTGACTGATTTTGTGAAATAAAATATCCGTGCAGTAAAAGCAATTTTAATAATCGGTGAAATTTTTGGTTGGAATCCGAATTATCGGGTACCCCGGAAATTTTGCCGCCGTACCGCGATGACTCGTTACGAGCGGACGGTGGACGATGATGATGAAGTTCTGAGTCCTAAAATTTATAAATAAATAAAATGATTACGTAAAATATTTTCGGACGTAAATAATTAATTTTGATTGGTGTTGTGATGTATATTGTATAAAATGGTGGACTAATATTGTGGATTCTTGCTATTATTGACGTCGATCGTAATCGACGGGTAGTCTTATAAACAAATAAGATGCTGCCAGAATTTTCTAAAAATATATTGTAAATGTACATAATTATATTTTACGTGTTACCCCTATTTATGTTCGGGATATGTGATTACGTGATTATGTGTGAAATAATAATAATACGAGTCGGGTTATCGGATTGGGTTATTGGATTGAGGATATCAAGCATGTCGGTATAACTAATTAGGATACTCTGTATTTGTAGATCCCAGTCGAGTTTTCCCAGGATCAAAGTCAGCGTGAAAGCTACTTAGGGTTTTGTAAAGCGTTGCAAGGCAAGTACCCCTGACCATTCTTTTGTGGTTCAGTGCATATGAATAGCTACATATTTTACTTTCGTAATGGAACAGAAACGTTTTAAGTTGCGTATACCCGTAGTTATAAATCACTGTTTTCAAATTGTTTTGGGGAAAAGTAACTTCGAAAGGTACCTATCTCGAATGGAATGATTTACGAACTGAATTTCATATGTGTGCTGGTTAAATAAAGGATTTTGAAAATGAGATAGGTACAAGTGTTTTGAAAACTGGATAAAATGGTCAGATATGGGATACATTGGGGCCAGAGTAGGCCTATTGAGGTGGTGTAAGAGGCTAATTCGGTTAGGGGCACTATAAAACCAATTAGTCCAGCAGGTCAGAGACCTAGCTAGTCTCTGAGTTCCGGAACAGGTAAATGGGATGGCAGTTAGAGCCGTCTGGTGTTGATAGACTGAACAGCTGTCTTCACATATCCGCTACGTATCTGATTGGGATTTGTAATTTACATAAGAGCATAAGTAGTTGATACAGCGGTTTTATAAAAGTGATTAGCATGCTAAAATTGAACTCTGGCATTTGCACAACACACTACTATATTGTTTTGATAAAGCATGCTAGTTAATGGTATCCAGTTATCTCTGATTTTCATTATGAAATATTGATATCATGATTACAGTTCTGTTCCTATTATTGTTACATTATTACTTTTATTCCGTTATTCATATGTTGGTGCTGCTGAGCGATTATGCTCACCCTTGCAAACTGTTATGTATATCTCACAGATGCCTAGAAGATCAGTCAGACCGACCCATGTTCCCACCCCTACTGGACCCGGCTCCTCTGAGGTAGTTTGTATCAGGCCATGAGGTCTGATGAGTTGCTGAATAAAGTTAGTGTGTTAGATGCTGAATAAAGAGTTTGTAATAATGAGAACCTGAATTATACTTGAACCTGGATCGGATCTTGGTTTGGGGTCAAGTTAGTATATTTTAATAATAATAATCTTGTTATTTATATTTTGTTTATTGTGTTTGGTGACGTCAACTCCTGACCCCGGGGTTGAGACCGTCACACTCTTGGCCTGTGCTCTTGGCTGAGAGCTTTGTTCAATAGTTACATCGTTTTGGGAGGATGCAACTAACAATGAGCTTAAGTCATTTTTAAGCACTACAGTTTGTTAGGAAACTGCAGTGTGGCTAGGCTGGGAAACACTCACCTCTCCAACCTTATCCTTAGGGCTTCTTTGATGTTCACCCTGTCCCTCGCCCAATTCACTCTCCTTCACACTCCCTTTTTGGTGTTTGGTAGTTTTTGCAATCGGTTTCTTTTGAGAGAAACCAGAGGGAGCTTTCTTTGATTTTGATTTAGAAATTTTTGGTTTGGTGGCTTGGGTAGGCATCTGTTTGGTCATATTCACAGATGCCATTGCCACAGTTGAAGGCAAAGAAATAGGTTGAGAGGTAGTGGAGACATGGGTGTTTACCTCACTTACCTGAGGCTGTTCCATGATGGGCATGTATACAAGTGGAACATCTTTATGATGATTAATCCTGTTAAGATCAGCAATGACTCTTCTCTCTTGGACCCAACAAGCTAACTTGTTTGTTGTGTTCTCAATTGAGAGATTCTCAGAAACAAAATTAGCTAGCATCATGAAATATCTAGCATAATAGATATTTTTAGACCTCTTCCTAATATTTCCTAGCTTACTCCCTATCTCAAACATGAGGGAAGTGCTGAAGTTAAAGTACTTATCACTAAGAAGCATATAAAGCATGTGCACAAGTGAATAAGATACAACATCAAAATTACTTACTTTACCATAAAATACTTTAATAAAAGAGTCACACAAGAAACTCCATTCTTTTCTAGTGCCTAATGTTCTAGCTTCACTTAACTTAGTGGCAGTTAGAGCATAACCCATAGTGACTAGCATATTACTCACATCAGTGTCTGTGTGTGGAGCAAGTGTGTTATTTTTAAGCAATTTAAAACACTTCTCAATTACATCACAGTTGATACAGTGTTCATTACCTTTGAGAGTGAAGGTAATAGTATTGTCATTCGAGCTGAACACTGCAGTTGTCCAGATTTTCTCAACAACTTCACAATAGATGGTTGGGGATTCAAGCATGGCGTAATTCAATTTGCATTTTAGCATGAAGTCCATAATCTTGTGATAATCTTCAGATACCGGAATTTGCTTGTTCACCAAATCTACAAAGTTGTTCTTTTCATAGACAAAGCCAGTTGATGACATAATCTTGACTACAAGTGCCATTGCTGTGATTGAGTTTAGTTGCAGAGAAAGTATTTGCTTTGAAGATGAAGAGAGTTAGAGAAATTTCTTTGAGAATGATAAAAAAAAGAATAAGAATGATTTTTGCTTTTATACCGTCTCAAAAATAAACTGTCAAATGTAATCAAGTAAAATAAAGTAGCCAATCAAAATAGCCCAAAATAGCAGTTTAAAAATTATAAAACTGTCAAAATTCTAAGATTATCCGTTGAAATATACATACAGACTATAAGTAATTTTGATGGATAATGTTCAGAATCAACGGCTAAGATTGAGATACTTCGACGAATAATAATGAATTACCCAGAGTAATAATTGATACTTTGACGGATGTTGTGTTTCAACGGATATTCATTCTCAACGGATAATGAACATCCGTCGAGATACAAATTCTGACTTAGTCAAAATTTTATCAAAAAAGGAAACATCAATTTTAACTCTGACTACATTACAACTTGCAAAATTATCAAATATGATTTAAGAGTAATTAAGCATACCTAACTCACTTACCAACCTAGAGAAGGTGGATTCATCAAGTGGCTTGGTAAAGATATCTACAAGTTGCTTCTCACTTGGAACAAAATAAAGTTCCATACTACCATTCATTACATGCTCCCAAATGAAGTGGTACTTGATGTCTATGTGCTTTGTTCTTGAATGCTGTATTGGATTTTCAGTGATGGCAATTGCACTTGTGTTATCACAGAAAATAGGAATTCTGTCCACTTGCAGACCATGGTCCAACAATTGGTTTTTCATCCATAAAATATGTGCACATCAACTACCAGCAACAATGTATTTAGCTTCAGTTGTAGAAGTAGAAACTAAATTATGCTTTTTAATGAACCAGGATACTAGCTTGTTTCCTAGAAATTGACAGGTTCCTGTTGTACTTTTTCTATCAATTTTACAACCTGCATAATCTGCATCTGAATAACCAGTTAGATCAAAACCAGAATCTCTAGGGTACCAAATGCCAAGTTTTGGTGTTCTCTTGAGATATCTGAAAATTCTCTTAATAGCTACTAAGTGAGATTCTCTAGGATCAGCCTAAAATCTAGCACAAAGACAAGTAGCAAACATTATATCTGGTCTACTGGCTGTTAAGTTCAAAAGTGAGCCAACCATGCCTCTATAGCTTGAAATGTCCACAGACTTTTCAGTAATGTTCAATTCAAGTTTAGTTGCAGTGGCCATGGGAGTTTTTGCAGATGTGCAATCCAATAGATCAAACTTCTTTAAAGGATCATAAATATAGTTGGTTTGACTAATGAATATTCCATCACTAACTTGCTTGACTTGTAAACCAAGAAAATAAGTTAGTTCTCCCATCATGCTCATTTCATACTTACTTTGCATCAATTTGGCAAACTTTTTGCAAAGTTTTTCATCTGTAGAGCCAAATATAATATCATCTACATAAATTTGAACAAGTATACTAGAGCCATTGATATTTCTAAAGAATAGAGTTTTGTCAACAGTACCTCTTATGAAGTTATTTTCTAAGAGAAACTTTGACAAAGTATCATACCAAGCTCTAGGTGCTTGCTTCAATCCATAAAGTGCTTTTAACATATAATAGACATATTCTGGAAAATTTGGATCTTCAAAACCAGGAGGCTGACTAACATAGACTTCCTCCTCCAAATATCCATTCAGAAAGGCACTTTTAACATCCATTTGATAGACTTTAAAATTGGAATGGGCTGCATAGGCTAAGAAAATTCTGATGGCTTCAAGTCTTGCAACATGAACAAAAGTTTCATCAAAATATATCCCTTCTTATTGACAGTAGCCCTTAGCAACCAATCTAATTTTTTTCCTTGTTGGTGAGACTGCGTAGCTGTATGAACAGTTATGTGATAACTCAACACGATAATAACACTAGAACATGACAAGTTAATAACACTACGTCTATACAAGAAATCAGGAAGAATGAAGACAAGGCAAATATAAAGAATCAGAAGATTAGAAGAAGGCCTGAAGTCTGTCTACAGGTCACTGAAAGAAGTTTATTAAAATGATCATGCCTCAGTGAAGAACAAAGGTTAAAGACTTTCAGGGTTTAAGAAATGTTGAAGATTCAGTATACAAGCGCTACCGGAAGATTTTAGTGTATTGTCATTGATTAAAGATAGACAGTGTTCGAAGCATAGGAATCTGAAGAATTGAAGACATGGTATAGACAGAGGTTAATGAAGACGTTGTCTAAAGTATCAGAAAGGATTCCAGTGAAAGTACAGTTGTTTGTTGACAGATAGTGTCTGAAGCGATAAAGTTGAGGCAAACT
Organism: Apium graveolens; assembly: GCF_009905375.1. Classification (NCBI taxonomy): domain Eukaryota; kingdom Viridiplantae; phylum Streptophyta; class Magnoliopsida; order Apiales; family Apiaceae; genus Apium; species Apium graveolens. The sequence goes on from NC_133651.1 coordinate 54,017,797, forward strand.
TAACAATATAATCAAGGCCATAATACGAAGACCTGAATCGGGGTTAGTCATCTGTGAACCAGACCAGTCGCACTAGGCGTCAATAGCTCGTGAAAGGAATCTAGGTATTATTTATAGAAGAATTGTTAAGTTGAGGAACGTACTTGGATTGAACGTTTATCTGTTAAAGTACGAGAAGAGGTGCGCGGGGTATACAGCTCAACAGCTCAGGGGACTGGCGAAGTTCAAAGTTTAATTAGTAAATTAAAAAAATTTATTTAAAGGAATTTAATATAGTTTATTTAATAAACTTAAATTGATTTATCTTATAAATTTTAAATAAGTTTATTTTATAAATCTTAATTAGTTTATTTATATAAGTTATATTTAAGTTTATTTTATAAATTAATTTAGTTACAATTTAAACTTAAAAATAAAATAGAAAAGCAAAACAAAAAGAAAAACAAATAAAGGAAAAAAGAAAATAAAAAGTAAAATAAAACAAAATCGTGTAACAGTTGATTGGTTTTGTTTTTGGTTAACTAAGTACAAAGTTTGTACTAGTTGTAACAAGGTGTCGCCACAGAGAGATCTCACTCCTCCCCCTGTCGCCACACAACTCTCCTGTATCTCCTGTCGCCACACAACCCTTCCGTGCTTCCTGTCGCCACAAAGTACTTGTCACCACAGAAGTTCTTTATCCTTAGCCACACAATCTTATTGGATATAAAGTCTACATTTTGCAGCAGATCAGTAGTTGTTCAGTTTATCTTCTTCTCCAACAAAAAGAGAGCTGATAAAACAAGAAACAGAGATTTATAGAGAAGCTCAAGCTTTTTGTTTATCCGTTTAACTTCTCACCGGAGTAAATGTTATACTGCCCGATTTAATTCTTGTATATTCATAGGGGCATTATAATCGTTACCCGGTAATTAAATCCTAGTACAAACAAAAGCTAGATCATTGTATAGGATTTGATTTGTAAATCTTTGTAGTAGCTAGGAACTTTGTTGTTCTTAGATTGTAGCCGGTAAATTTATTTACCGGAGTGTAGCAACACCCCTCGAGGATTTATATACGAATATATACTTCCCCGAATATCTTGTGTTCCTTGTTTTTATCGTCCCAAACACTATTCCTCTCAAGAACACGGAACCACTAACCGAGCACTAAATATTTTATCCGATAAAGATTCGAAAGAATTTTTAATTTAGTGATTATCGTATTCAACCCCCCTTCTATGATAATTCGGTACCTAACAATTGGTATCAGAGCTGACTGATTGATACACAAATCAGGATCCTTAAAAATAATTTATTTTATTAATTTTTCATTTACATAAATTTATTTAGTAAATTTGATTTAGAAAATTTATTTTATAAATTTAATTTATTTTTTCTTTAGCAGTTTTTCGATTCATCTTGTTTCTAGCTGCTAGTTTCCTATTATTACCTACGACAATTTTTGTTTTGAACATCCACAATTAGCTGTCATTTTTGGTTAGTTCAAATCAATTCCTTATGGCAGCAAGATCAATGGACTTGTTGCACAAAACCAGACAGTTGGTTGGAGATTACGCGCTTTAAAAGAAAAAGGAAGTTGGCAGTTTGATAACCACGCGCTTGGAAATAAACGGAAACAGAAGGAAGTCAGGTGCACGCGCAGGATGGCAGCCTCAGGAACGTGGATTGCACGCGCGGTAGTTGGCTGGCGTGATCTACTTGCGACAATAGTAGACTATATGTTTGTTTGTTGTTACTTGCGGGTGTAGTAGTGATCGCCATAGGAGCTAATGCACTTGAGTTGCCACAGTCGGAGTCGCCACAGGGGAAAATATCTACTACCTTCATCCTAGTCGCCATACAGAATTGTCGCCATAGAAGAATGAACAAAAAAAACTGTGTTTGGTTCACCCTGTAGTCGCCACAAATGACTTAGTTTTGTTTGGTTATTCGAACATACACAGAGGTGCACATAAGAGTCGTCATAGAGCACTTAAAAAATTCTGTAGCCACAATTATTATTTCAGATTTATTTATTTTTTAATAAATTTGAATTTCTTTAATTTAATTTTTTCTTAGATAATAATTTACATTTTATTTAATTTTTAAGAAAATTCGAAATTCTTGGAAATTAGATTTTACGTAAATATTTATTTTTGATTAATTTATTTTCTAAGAAAATTAAAAAAATATTGGAAATTTAATTTTTTTCTTATATATTAAATTAAGGGTACTTAAGGTATTGGTAGACTCAGGATTCCTCCGGGCTTTTTAAAATTTTCTCGGAGATTTTAAGACAACTCTATGATTCCAGATTATACAGTCACACAATGGTTTGTACCAATGCTACATTTATCCTGGAATCAATGAGATCAAACAGGCAGGAATTGTGGAGGTCAGAGAGAATAGTGGGGACAAACAAATATCTCAGTTACATGCATTAAAGTTGGAACCTCTGGACAAAATGTAAGAGTTACTGATAGCTGAATCAGAGGAAGCTCAGGTACAAGTACTTGAGGGACTGGACGTCAGGGTAGTGTTTCACTTATCAGAGAAGTTTGGTCGTATTAGATTCACAAGGAGTACATAAGCTATATCCAAGAATCAAGCCTATCTATTCCGAAGCAGAGACTTTTATATATTCAGTTCAAGGGGTAATTACAAGACTGAGAATGGGACATATACAAGATTTGATAGCTACGGTTATGACAAGACATACGTGTCAAGTTTCTATCATGGGTTTTGCTACAAGAGAACAAGAAGCTTGACAAACAAGGATGAGTAGGGATTCAGTTGAAGAGTTGAGACAAAGGTGGAATGTTTTCTTAGGGAAGCAGCCAGTCAAAACTTATAGTGCACGGGAAAGCGTTGGGATGGATCAGATGATGAGAATAATGGATATCTTGCTTTCATAGCAATCTATGAAGATGGTCCAACTCACATATCTCAGGTTTAAAATTATTGAACCACTACAATACTTTGCTTTCAATATTCAATACATGATAAGATCTTAGTGTTTAAATGTTTAACACTCGCACAAGCATGATAACATCACACATATATAATGCTGAACTAGTTCACTAGACTATTTTTCTGGTAACTAGGAATGATGTTTACTTGTGCATGTTAATTTAGATGATCTTAAATATGTGTTTGAATATTTGTTAAACATGATTAATTGCTTTAGTAAGGTATATATTTTTTCCAGCATATAAGACCTTTGTCTATGCTTATCTTCTGTATCCTATTACAATGTGATTTATTCATTTTATCTGAATGGTTTATTAAGATGTATTAGTTTATATTTGGATTGAGATAGCTAGATGAGATAAATCAACAGGATTGGACTAGATAGAATTAATGATTTATGTGTTAATTCTGTTTGTTCCATATCATGCCTGTATTGCTTAATTTTTATGTGTCATATTTCTGAATGAATGCTATGTATTCCTATTTCAATGCTTGCTTATTTTTATGCCATGAATGCATTTCTTAGGTACTTGCATTAATTATAGAAAGCATGTTTAGGATTCCAATAGGGCAAAGACTGCTAGTCCTCCTTATGTAAGGTTGTAACCATTTTTCCTTAGCCTAGAGACAAATCTGTCAAGGGTATTTAAATGGAGAAAATGGTCAGTCAAAGATAAGAATTAGCATGATAAGGTTGCAGCTGTTGTTATCTCTGTTTATAGTAAAATCTCTAATCCAACTGGACTCAAACTGATAAGTTGGGTACCAAGAACTGTTAATCCATTTGTGAGTGCAGAACATAACAGGTAAATTGATTCATATGTATTCTTGGTAATTCATACTCAAGGCATATGATCAAAGAAAGAGCCTCACAATCAAATATGATCAACAAAAGCTATTCCGTCAATAATCTTTGGAGATGACATCAAAGGTTTTCATTACAGGACAAGCTATACAGATAAAGGGATGTCATCATGAATTGAACTATTGGTATCACTGATAACAATTGAAGCAACTTCTTGCTGGAGAATCAAGGCACAAATCCTCTTATCAGACAGTTCTGCATCAAAGGACAAAATGTCAATTCAATGAAGTTTTAGTGTCTCATCTGAAGCAAGAATATTGAGAAGGTTGCTCTTCTTAGAGTAAGGAAAGGATATGCTCGTGGCTAGAATATCAGGAAAGGTGAAGTCAATGGTTTCTACTATAAAGCTTCATCTGACAAAAGTTTAGCTATGGCATTGGAAGCTCTCACCCTTGAACATCAACTCAAGGAACTCTTTTGTGAAAAGGGATTAGTGAGAGGACTGCCTCATCTGAAATTCAGAAGACGATAAATGTGAGGCATGTCAGAAAGAGAAGTCAAAGACAATATCACATCAAAGCAAAGATATACCTTAGTGATGGTGGTTGACTACTCTTATGTAACAAAGTTGTTGTTTATGCGTTCTCAAGACAAGACATCACAGATGGTGATTAATCGTATCAGAAGATCAAGTTGGAAGCAACTGTAACTGAAATGATCTTGTGGTCAGATAATGGGACTGAATTCAAGAAGCAGTTCTAATTAATATCTATAGTATCAAGAATATTTTTAGACATATTTAGCACTGGGAGCTCCGTGTCATAATGGAGTGGTACAAAGGAAGAACCAGAACTTGATTAAAGCTACAAGGGAAATATCAAGCTAATCAAGACTTTCTAAATACTAAAGGGCTGGAGCAGTCAATACAGGTTGCTACAAGTAAGATTAAGCCTTGATCGGGATGTATACATGAAGACCACTAATGAGTTAATGGCCAACATAAGCAAACACTGAATAACCTGAAAGTGTTTGGAGAGAATGTTCTACAAAAGTAAACAATAGAATGTTTTAAGTTGTTTGAAGATCTTGGCATTTGCAGCTAAGACTTGTAAGGACATTCTTCATGGCTACTCAGTGGAATCTACAACCTATAGGGCGTTTGTGGTTGATCAACAGAAAATGATAGAAAGTCTAAGTGCATAATTCAACAACTCAATGCTCCAAGCTGTTACAGGAGAAATTAATGGTATTGATGATTCATATCCAAGCAGTAGAATGGCAGTGTATCAACACAACTCATTATTCTAATGAAGCCAGTCAGCAAGGGTAAGGATTTTCAGGAAATCCCAGCAACAGCTTAGGGGGAGCAATAGAAGGATCAACTAGTCAGACACAACACCACATTGAAAATTCAGAAGACATAACAAGAACATATCTGCTGAGATAAAGGGTTTGATGTCAAGTCTATTCCCAAAGTCTAGTTCTTAAGTGATCCAGATGGTGGAGTAATGATTAGCAGGGCTACTAAGTGCGAATAATTATTTCTCTAGTTTTATATCTATAGAAGAAACTTAGACAGTTACAGAAGTCTGATAGATCTGGATTGATTGGGTGATTGCAAAGCAAGATGAACTCAATCATTTAGCAAGCAGATTGTAAGGAAGCTGGTATCTAAACCAAATGACAATATTGTAATTAGTACAAGGATAACCAGAAGTAAATACTGGATGACAATGGCATTGTTACGAGGGACAAGGCCAAACTGGATGCTAGGTTATTATCAGGAAGCAGTATCTAACAGATAGCACCAGTGACGAGACTTGAGGATATTACGACATATCAGGCACCTGATGCACATTACACTTGGAATTGGACTCTAGTAGATGTGTACAAGTGCACTCCTAGTTGGTGAGTCAAAAGAGGAAGTCAATGCAAAACAGTTCATGGACTTTGCAGTAGCAGATCAATTGAACTCTGTATATCTCTTCTTCACAAGTTCACTTCAGTTTGATATGAACTAGTAGAGTCGTCATATTAATAACTCTCTTATCACTAGGCACACATATATTGTTTTATATGTGCAGTGATATAATGATAATGTTATATGTTGGTCTACTAACAAAGACTTGTGCAAGATTATTTGCTAAGTAATTGCAGAGTAGATATGGAGGAGCATGTTGGAAAGTTACAATTCTTATTGGAATTACTTCAAGCAAGCCATTAGGATAATTCTTTTAGGAGCTCGAGCAAGCCAAAAGAACAATTCTTTTAGGAGCACAAGTAAACCAAAAGAATGATGGCAATACAAGTAAGTTAAGGATCTTTTGAAGATGCAAAATTTGGAAGATTCTGAACATGCCAAGACTATCTACCAATAGAAACCACTAAAGCTTGATCAGTGCAACTCAGGTATAATGACAAGCTATAGAGGTGTGACGAGCTCACTCTTTTACTCAAATGCTAATAGACAACATGTAATGTTCTCAAGATGCCAAAGTGCAAGGTTTCAAGTGGATCCTAGAGAATGAAATCTTATAGCTATTAACAAGATTATTAGATATCTTAAGGGAATATCAACTCTTGGAGTAAAGTACCCTAAAGATATTATGCTTAACATGTTTGGCTATATATATATAGATTACGTAGGTTGTAAGAAAGACAGGTGAAGCATCTCTGAAGCTGTCAACTTAAGTGACGGGAGAAGCATCTCGGGAAGCTGTCAACTTCATGGAAGAAGATTGATTTTCTGTTATGATAATAAACAATTTCAAATCCAACAACTCTGTGGAACACTCTATGACAAGGCCTTCACACCAGGTATCATCACTTTAGAGAGCATATCTTTCAGTTAAAGAGTTACTGACAGAAACATTTATTAAATCACTTGATAAAGTTAATTTTTTAAGACTGGTTTGTAAGTGTGGGATATCATTCATTGCACATTAGTTGGAAATCCCATTTGTAAGGAATTCTTAATATAAGTTCGCAAGTATTAAATCTTCAATATTTAAAGGACTTGTGAATTTATCAGTAATCCAGTACCTCATACTTAGTGCTACTATCTTGATTATCATGATTACAATGTCATATACATTTGTGGTAGTTAAGTATTATAACATTAAGTTTGAATACTGTTTTAATTGATTTAAATTATGACTGTAGACAATTTCATTCAATATCAGTCTCATGATTTAAATTATATTAAAATAATATGCAACATAGTTATTTGTATCATGTACGAATAATTGTGATACTTTTAGTATTAGTGATATTATTTAGAATTTTTGTTCTAAGTAATCAATGCTTATTTCTAAAATCACTAATATTGAAAGCTGAAGTATTTTCTAAGTTATGTGTATAAAACTCTCAATATTTTATATGCTTAGAAAGTATTTCTAAAATTACTAATTATCTAGAGAGTGATTGTCATGTATATCAATCATATATCCTTTTGGTGATTATTCAAGGATAATTATGAAAATATTTAAGTGTTAGTATCTAACTCATAGATATTTAGTATTTATTTATTTAGTGTTTATTTTGGGTAGTTTAGATTATGGAAATTGAAGCAATTCAATGATTTTATTTGCTCCATGATTCAAACTAACTTAAAATAAATAAGTAGCATGATTGATTATAACTAAATCTGTCAACAATTGATATCTAGTATATTGATTGTAACTTATGTGTTATAAGTTAATTATGAGATTTTGGTTTTAGTGAATTTAGCAATGTTTATATCTCAAGAATTCACTGAAATCAGAATATGATTGTAGCATGATTAGTTGTGTGTAATTTCTTGACTTATATCAGTTAATGATATTTAGTTAAGAGTTTAAATATGAACTAATTGTGAAGTATTAGTATTTGTGACATTACTTAGAACTCCTCTAAGTAATCAATGCTTATCTTCAGTCACTTATACTAATATAGAAAGTGTAGAAATTTTTCTTAAATACAACTATGGTGAAAATGTTTGATTGCATTATTAGAAGTAACCATATGTTGTCAAGTTAAAATAATTTTTATACTTATTTGCAAATTCCTAAACACTTTGATAGTAGATGCAATACTCAATGGATCAAAGTATATGGAACTTAGAATATTTTTATAGTTGTTAGGAGTTAACAATTGTATGATATATAAAATTGAATGCTGATATCTTTTTTTTTATAGATAATTGGTATTTAATTCATTTATATCTTATTTTAATATTTAAGATATGATGCAACATAATTATTGGTATCTAAAATACTTGACAAGTATCAGTCAATGATATATTGCTAATATTTTGTTGCAGATAATTGTGAGATTTTAAGTTCTAGTGAATTTATATGAGTTGCTATATCTGACAGATTCACTATAATTTGAAATCAGCAGCATAGTCAGTCTTATTAAGGATATTTGTCAATAAACAATTTTGTTGATTATAATCTTATAAAGATAGATTATGGAGCTTTTGATATGAATGAGAATTGCTTAGACTTTACCCTAAGTGATCAATGCTTTTACAAAAACTCATTCATATTGAAAGACAAAATCTTTCTTTCTCTTCTTAATACTGCTAGGTCATCAGTCTATGTATTTTCAAATCATTTATCTTTTTAGGCATAAAAACAGACTTGTGCACTCGAACAGTTTTAAGAGAAAAATCAAACTTCTTTCTACATTGGTGATTGCTTATTTTATTAAAATATTTTGAAATCACTATTTTACATCATTTTACTCAAAAGATTAAATACATAATTTTCATTCATTATAGATCATAAGTGCATTTTATCTCTATATTGCCATATGTTCTGTGATACAGGTTCAGCCTCCAATGGCATTCTTTCATTTGATAGTCATGAGGTTGAAAACCCACAACTTCTATCCCAGACTGTAAAGACAAACAAAAAAACAGAACCAACCAACACTATCTTACCCCTAAAATGAAGTATGAATGAGCGTGAGGGAGAAAGTGCCTTTGTGCACCATATAAGGAAGGTTCTGAAGTCAACCCAGCAGCTCTGTCTCCTACAAAGTTGAAATATATCAAAACTGAGACAACTGCTAGCTCCCATACATCTTCTCAAAAAGATGTAATGGCTGAAAAGGCACAAAAATAGTTACTAGATTCATCCTCTCAACAGGGTGCGTCTATTGAAATTCGCCTGTCGGCCAGGGTATCCGATGTAGTGTCACCACCTCAAACATAAGCAATTCTTGATGCACAAGGAAAGGTTACACACACAAACGATGAGTTGATAGAAACAAGAGTTTTGACCATTTTAAGGTCATATTCGATTGTTCAAGGTTCTTTAATGGACCAATTGCCTTTACAGGTGTTAGGAGAGGATACTGATCCAATAGCCATATGTCAGTGGTCAGTGCCCACCTCCCCATGACTAATAAACCTGGATACATCTGTGGATAGTGGATCTGATATAGGTGTAGATCGACAACTTGTTGATAATGATTCAGATATTACCTGATGAGTCACAAGGAAATGTCTTCACATACATTAGAAGGGAACTTTGATCTTTATACTAAATTCTTTGGATCATTGTTTACCATCCCAGAGTTCAAATCTGGAACCCTAAAAAGGAAACTAGCAACTTGTAGATTATGACTCAGATTCATCTGACGAGTCTAACAAGGATGGGGATTTGCGAACTCCCATTGCATCAACTGTGACCTCCTTAAGGATGGCTAAGGTGATTTTCCTTGCAGGTATAGATGGATTTTGGAGCTATGAGAGGAGTGATACACTTGTGAGAATGAGTGTAAACACGAGTGGAGAGAAGAGTGAAACACTTGTGAGGTACATGAAATAGAATCACACACTCACAGTGAGGAAGAAAGAGAAACACCATATCCCATTGGTTAATAGGATGATCAACAGTGAAGCCATTTTGCAGAATTTCAAGGGACATGGTTGATCAGACTATGACTTGTTATTTCTTTTCCAACCAAGTGAAATATGAGAACGCTTTCAGACGACAACATACATTCCTTCTCTAAGGGGGAGATAAAAGCTTATATAATAGTTTGGAGGATTCCTCAACTAAGGGGGAGAAATAGCAGGGAGAAAGAAAAAGGTAAAGCACATGTACACTACACCACACCATTGTTGTTTGTAACTGCGGATCCTATTGTACGGGAGATGTGCTAAAAGAAGGAAAAAGGTAAAGCACATGTACACTACACCATACCATTGTTGTTTGTAACTGCGGATCCTATTGTATGGGAGATGTGGTAAACACAAGGTGATTTCCTAGTAATCAGAAGAAGTGGTTTGGTTCATCACTATTCTTTATAAGGGGAGAAGTTTTTTTCCAAAAGGGGAGTACCATTAGTTCTTATCTGCGGATCCTATTATACGGGAGAGGTGGTAGACGACGGTGATATCCTTTAAGCAGTTGATTCTCATAGGGAGAGAAGCTAGAAAGATATGTGCTTCTCAACAGGAAATGTGGTTATACAAAAGAAGCTACTGATGATTACTTCAAGACTGAGAAATATTATCTGGCAGAGATTTAAAGAACCAAGGAAATGAAGATGAAACTACTTGAAGATCAGTTTAGTGCTAGAGGAACAAGCATCTTTCATTTCAGTTACTCAAGAAATCTGGAAAAGCAGTATTTGATCCAGAAAACCAGTAGCATTATTTACAAGTCCCGGTACATTACTTTTTCTAGTAGTTAGTTGAGTTATCCTCTCTATTTAATTTGTTTGTTAGGTTTAACAATCAAATAGGGGGAGATTGTTGGTGAGACTGCATAGCTGTATGAACAGTTACGTGATAACTCAACACGATAACAACACTAGAATATGACAAGTTAATAATACTACGTCTACATAAGAAATCAGGAAGAATGAAGATAAGGCAAATATAAAGAATCAAAAGATTAGAAGAAGGCCTGAAGTCTGTCTATAAGTCACTGAAAGAAGTTCATTAATATGATCATGCCTCAGTGAAGAACAAAGATTAAAGACTTTCAGGGTTTCAGAAATGTTGAAGATTCAGTATACAAGTGCTACCGGAAGATTTTAGTGTATTGGCATTGATTGAAGATAGACAGTGTTCGAAGTATAAGAATCTGAAGAATTGAAGACAGGGTATAGATAGAGGTTAATGAAGATGTTGTCTAAAGTACCAGAAAGGATTTCAGTGAAAGTACATTTGTTTATTGACAGTCAGTGTCTGAAGCGATAAAGTTGAGGCAAGCTTAATAATATAATCAAGGCCATAATACGAAGACCTGAATCGGGGTTAGTCATCTGTGAACCAGGCCAGTTGCACTAGGAGTCAATAGCTTGTGAAAGGAATCTGGGTATTATTTATAGAAGAATTGTTAAGTTGAGGATCGTACTTGGATTGAACGTTTATCTGTTAAAGTACGAGAAAAGGTGCGCGGGGTATACTGCTCAACAGCTCAGGGGACTGGCGAAGTTCAAAGTTTAATTAGTAAATTAAATAAATTTATTTAAAGGACTTTAATATAATTTATTTAATAAATTTAAATTGATTTGTCTTATAAACTTTAACCAAGTTTATTTTATAAATCTAAATTAGTTTATTTATATAATTTATATTTAAGTTTATTTTATAAATTAATTTAGTTACAATTTAAACTTAAAAAGAAAATAGAAAAGCAAAACAAAAAGAAAAACAAATAAAGGAAAAAGAAAATGAAAAGTAAAATAAAACAAAATGGTGTAACAGTTGATTGGTTTTGTTTTTGGTTAACTAAGTACAAAGTTTGTACTAGTTGTAACAAGGTGTTGCCACAGAGAGATCTCACTCCTCCCCCTGTCGCCACACAACTCTCATGTATCTCTTGTCCCCACAGAACCCTCCTGTGCTTCCTGTCGCCACAAAGTACTTGTCGCCACAGAAGTTCTCTATCCTCAGCCACACAATCTTATTGGATATAAAGTCTACACTTTGCAGCAGATCAGTAGTTGTTCTGTTTATCTTCTTCTCCAACAAAAAGAGGGCTGATAAAACAAGAAGCAAAGATTTACAGAGAAGCTCAAACTCTTTTTTGTCCGTTTAACTTCTCACCGGAGTAACGTTATAATGCCTGATTTAATTCTTGTATATTCATAGGGGCATTATAATCGTTACCCAGTAATTAAATCCTAGTACAAACAAAAGCTAGATTATTGTATAGGATTTGATTTATAAATCTTTGTAGTAGCTAGGAACTTTGTTGTTCTTAGATTCTAGCCGGTAAATTTATTTACCGTAGTGTAGCAACACCCCTCGAGTATTTATATACGAATATATACTTCCCTGAATATCTTGTGTTCTTTGTTTTTATCGTTCCAAACACTATTCCTCTCAAGAACACGGAACCACTAACCGAGCACTAAATATTTTATCCGCTAAAGATTTGAAAGAATTTTTAATTTAGTGATTATCGTATTCAACCCCCCCCCCCTTCTACGATAATTCGGGACCTAACATTCCTGACAACTATGCCATTTTCATCCATCTTATTTCTGAATACCCACTTGGTGTCAATTGGATTCATTCCTTTATGCTTGGGTACCAGCTTCCATACCTTGTTCCTTTCAAATTAGTTTAGCTCCTCTTGCATAGCTAAAATACAATCAGGATCCAACAGAGCTTCTTCTACCTTTTTTGGTTCTTCCTTAGAAAGAAAGCTGCTATACAAACATTCTTCTTGAGTTACTTTCCTTGTTTGAACTCTAGAAGATGCATCACCAATAATGAGCTCAAAAGGGTGATTTCTAGTCCATTTTCTCTGTTGTGGTAGATTAGATCTAGATGAAGAGGCCTCATTGTTGTCTTAATAATTAGTAGAGTTTTGATGATTAGAAACTCCCCCTGAGTTTATGGATCTTTGATTTGAAGAAGAGGTTCTTTCTAATTGTGATCTTACTTGACTCCCAAATCCTGCTAAGGAATTAACGGATGTTGTTCTTTGTCTGTTGACGGATGATGTTCTTTCCCTATCGACGGATGATGCAGATTGTCTTTTAACGGATGATGCACTTGGTCTTTTGACGGATGTTAAGTTATGTGCTTTATTAGTTGTAGATTTTTCTGCATTGTCCTTGGATATTGGTTCTTGATCACTATCATCTTCACTATCTTCATAGATCATCTCCACATTATCAAATTTGAGGCTCTCATGGAAATCTCCATCTTGTAGTCCTTCAATCTTTTTATCATCAAACACAACATGTACTGATTCCATAACAATACTGGTTCTTAGATTGTAGACTCTATATGCTTTTCCAACAGCATATCCAACAAAGATTACTTCATCTACTTTGGCATCAAACTTTCCATGTTGATCAGTTTGATTTCTTAAAATGTAGCATTTATAGCCAAAGAAATGTAAGAAATTTAGAGTTGGCTTCCTATTCTTGAACAACTGATAAGGAGTCATGCATTTGGCTTGATTGACCAAAGAAATATTCTGAGTATAGCAAGCAGTATTCACAGCTTCAGCCCAAAAATATGTTGGTAACTTTGATTCTTCAAGCATTGTCCTTGCAACTTCAATAAGAGATATGTTTTTCATTTCCACCACTACATTTCGTTGTGGGGTTCTAGCTGCAGAAAACTCATGCATAATCCCATCCTCTTCATAAAATGATCTCATCACAGAATTCTTGAACTCAGTTCCATTGTCACTCCTGATTCTTCTTACTTTGAAGTCAGGATGATTGTTGACTTGCCTTATGTGATTGATGATGATTTCACTAGCTTCATCTTTGGATTTCAGAAAATATGTCCAAGAGAACTTTGAGAAATCATCCACAATTACTAGGCAAAATCTTTTCCTTGAGATGGACAACACATTGACTGGTCCAAACAAATCCATGTGCAACAGTTGCAAAGGTTCTTCAATTGTTGAATCAAGTTTTTTCCTGAATGATGTTTTAATCTGCTTTCCTTTCTGGCAGATATCACACAATCCATCCTTAGTAAACTCCACTTGAGGAATACCTCTAACCAATTCTTTCTTGACTAGCTCATTCATGGTCTTGAAGTTTAGATGGGACAGCTTCTTGTGCCATAGCCAACTTTCATCTTGACTTGCTTTACTGAGAAGTCAAGTTACTGATTCCGTGTTTGATGAGTTGAAATTAGCTAGGTACAAATTTCCTTTTCTCACTCCAGTGAGAACCACTTTGTTGCTCTTTTTGTTGGTCACAACACAGGCTTCATATTTGAAAGTGACTAAGTTGCCCTTATCACAAAGCTGGCTAATACTCAACAAATTATGCTTGAGTCCATCAACTAGGGCAACCTCTTCAATGATGACATTATCCTTTGAAATCAAGCCATATCCCACAGTATAACCCTTGTTGTCATCCCCCAAAGTGATACTTGGGCCAGCTCTTTCCTTGAACTCAGTGAGCAGGGTGGAATCTCCAGTCATGTGCCTTGAGAAACCACTATCTAGATACCAAAAATTCTTTCTATTTCCATGATTGCTTGATGAACTGGTCTCTGTTTCATCTGATTTGGCCATTAGGGCTAGATTGACATAGCTTGTTTCTTCATCTTCATCTAATCCATCTGCAGCCCAGTCATTTTCCTGTGTAATAAAAGCCCTTTCCTTTTGCTTGAGCAACTCAAAGTATTTCTCCTTATAATCAACAGGCTCAAACTTCTTTTTAATGGAATCAGACTTTCTACACTCACTAGCAAAATGACCTGCCAAGCCATATCTGAAACACTTGAATTTAGACTTATCAACCATGTTTCTGTTTAGCTTGGCTGCTCCAAAATTCTTTTTGAAATTTGAGCTTCACAAATCTTATGCATAAGAATGCTAGATGTTCATCAATATCATCCATGTCATCTTGGCTCAACTGATCTTCATTTTCAGCTAACAGCCCTTTACCCTTGCTTTCACAGACCTTTGATGTAGACTCAACAGCTTCCACCTTCATCTCTTTCTCCTTTTCCAACTCAGCAACAAGTGCAATGGATCCTCCCTTCTTCCTTCCTTTCTCCATCCTTTCATCTTGATCCATTTGAAGCTCATAGATTTTAAGGATGCCATACAGTCTTTCCAAGGTGAACTCCTTATAATCTTGTGAATTTTTCAATGAGACTGTCATTTGCTTCCACTCCTTTGGGAGAGATCTAAGGAACGTGAGGTTGGAGTCTTTTGTTTGATAGACTCTTCCATGCAGTTTTAGAGCATTTAGTAGTTTTTGAAACCTACTGAAAATATCTGTGAGTGACTCACTTTCTTCACAATGAAAATGCTCATATTTCTGAATTAGGAGCAACATCTTGTTTTCTCTTACTTGCTCAGTTCCATAACAAATGATTTGAATTGTGTCCCAAACCTCTTTTGCTGTTTTACAGTTGATTATATCGTCAAACATATCACCATCAACACCATTAAACAATATGTTCATGGCCTTTTTATCTTTCCTGACTTGCTCAATGTCAGGATCATACCATTCATATCTGGGTTTTGGAACTGATGGTTTATTGCCAGTTGCAGCTCTCATTGGTACATGAGGACCTCTCTCTATGCAGTCCACATAGGCCTTATCTTGAGAAAGAAGATGCATGTGCATCTTCACCTTCCAGTGATGATAATTATCTTTATCCAGATATGGAATCTTCACTCCAACATCCTTTTTGTTCATCCTGTTGATCGTTGTGATCTTTACACTCTTTGTACTTCAAGAGCTTGCTCTGATACCAATTGTTATTCCCTAAACAATACAACAAGAATTACAAAATGGGGGGGGGGGTTGAATGTAATTCTGGATTCTTTTTAAGATTTTAAAATTGTTCTAACTTAATATATATAACAGTGTTTGATTTGCAATAGTGCGGAATGGAAGAGTAATAGAAATCAAAACACTAAGTAATAAAACACAAGCTTTAAAACTTTCTGGTGGATTTGAAAGTATCCATATAATATCCGGGATATATCGTGTAATTATTTTTGCTATTACATAATTATTATATGTGTTCAGTATCTATTCTGTGAATTATTTGTTAAGTGTTAAATGTGTTTGGATGTTTAAAAATATTACTAATTGAGTATTTTAATTTTTATATGTCCAAAATAATATATAGATAATTGTCAGATCTTCCTAATTATTTTTATTTTGATTTATGAATTTATAGGAATCATATGGATTTTATATAATCTATTTCCGGGTATTTAAAATCTATTTTATAAAACGGGAACCAACCGAAGTCATCCGTTGTTACGTTTTTAGAACCCGAAACTCTTCCCAGAACTCCTTCCTAACCTAATTGCAATATTCCGAGCTTTTTCCATGTTTTGACTTTTTCGATCCGGCGTGCGATTTGTCCTGCGCGGGGCTCGGCGCAATATTTTCGATACAATATTCGTTTCGGTAAATCAATAAAACTCGTATTTTTGATAAACGGGAGCTTTTTATTAAACTATCACAATTATCACCTCGTAATACGTGTAACCAGGCGCTGAGACCAAGACCGCAGTACAAATTGTACTAATTTGGATAATTATCCCGAAAACCGATACCGTTTGGATCAATTTTTATAAATAAACGTACCGTTTTATATCCGGAATGATCCAACGGGATACTAATTTTCCGTAATTATAAATAGCCTTTTACCGTATTTTATTTCGTATCAAAATCATTTGCAGTCAGTTAAATATATAATTTTCCAGAGAAAAACCTTATGTTCATATAATCTTCTGAAAATCAAACCACAAATTGAATTGAAGGTGTTATGGATCTCCGTTTGGAACGTTCGAGTAACCAAAACAGAGGTTTTAAGGTGTTCTTTCAGTTTCTTCAAGTTTCAGAAATGCAGAAATCAAGGTTATTTTTCAATATTTTTATTTAATTTCGAATTATTTTTATTAAAAATATGAATTTTTGTTCGGATGATTGGTTGTATGATTTGATGATTACATGTTGTAGAGCTTATTTTCCTGATGATTTTCATATGTCATACGTCTGATTTGGAGTTCAATAACATGCTCAAAAGTGGGTTTAATTCTCGAATTTTAAAATTAGGGTTTATAACCCGTATGAATATTTTCAATTGAAATTTGGGCCTTTTTGATTTAGGGATTATTAGCTGTTGATTTATAGTGGGTTGTGTTCCTTATTAAATTTGCAATCGATTGGTATATAACTCGTTAACAGAGGATTATTGAATCGAAGGGAGTTGTCTTTTTAAGTTTTCGATGTTTCGTCGGAAACCGGCGATGTTCTTGGCCAATTTCCGGCCAGGACAGGGATGATTGATGTGTTTTGATTGCACGAATAGATTCCTGGTGTTGTGTAGTGTAAATCTGGAGCAGATGGTGAGGTGAGGGTGCCGGTATCGAATTCTCCGGCCACCCCTGTATTTTCCGGCGACGGGGGGGGGGGGGTGTAAAATTGCAGTTTGGTACCTGGACTTTTTGGGACGATGAAGTTTGGTCAATGAAGTTTCCAGAGTTTGCAAATTTAAGATCCCTGTTTTATAAATATTCAAAAATCATATTTCCTATTTATTTTTATTATAAAAATTCGTTTTTAATTTCTGAAAATTCCAAAAATTATTATTTTAATTCCAAAAATTATTTTTAATTCAAAAATAAATCTGAATTAATTAGTTAATTAATTTCAGTTAATTTTTAATTGATTAATTGGTCAATTAATTCAAAAATTAATTGATTAGTTGATTTAATTAATTATTAATTGATTTTAATTAATCATTTAATTAGATTTAATTACTTAAAAATAATTTAAAAATTCTGAAAAATAGTTTCGAGCTTTAAAATATTATTTAAAATTGTTTTCAAGGCTCGATAATTATTATAAAATTGTTTCAAAGCCAGAATTGGCCAGCCGAACCCTGTTTATTATTCCAATATTGATCCAACGACCCGTTTTAATTCCGAAAAATGTTTTAAAAATCATTTTAAGTACCCGAAAGCCTGTTTATGACCCGAGACTTCTTTATAAATGTTATATCATTGATTATGTGACGTGTTATGTGCTATATGTGACTTGTTGGTTAACTGTCGGTCTATATATTCGATATTTACTTGTTTATTGCGTAACTTTCAATCCGTTAATCGAATTTGGGTGAAACGAGGGGTAGATAGAAGTATGTTTCAAATAGAATAGTATGAGTTGAATATTGATAGATGCTTATGATATGTGAGCAGATGAGGCAAGGCGTAGAAAAGGAAAACAAGTAGTCGAGGAGTAAGACAGTGGTGATTGAAAGCGAGTGCAGTATAGTAAGCTAGTACCCGACAAGTGTTCTGAACTTTCTCGAGATATTGTAGTGATTGATAGTCCTGTTTTATATTGCAAGTGCTTTGAAGCACTGAACTCTAAACCTTGATTCCAGTTATTGATCTTGAGCCGTAAACCTGATTCTTTCTAGACCATTGATTGTTGTATACCCAAATACGAACTTCAAATATACGATACTACTCCACAAATACATTCAAACTAAATATCAAACACTGAACCAGATTGCTTACACATTCAAACCATTGTATCTTATACTTTGAAAGACCAAATCCTTGGAACCCTGAAATGTTGATTCCTTTTTTATCCAATTCTTTCATTACCTAACAGCCAAGCTTTGAAAATGCCATATTAATTCTTATGAAGATTGAAACCATTTCATTATTGAACATCCAATGTTATTTATGATTCTGGTTATTGCTTTACATTGTTTATTCTGTTATTATGTTAGAATTGGATTGTTTTTATAAAATTGTGGACCAGATTCGTGGTCAGACCATATGATGGTCAAGTTAGGCCAATGTGTGCCTTGGATCCAGTAGTTAGAGCAGTGTTGTGTGCTTTGCTCGGGGTTAGTGCGTGACTGATCAACAGCCTAACCTTGGTTTTTAAAATGAAAATATAATATCCAATTCTAAATTATAATCTATTGTTCACTTGATATCATAACCATATTCATCTGATGATCATTATTCTCAGTTTTGTCATTGTGACTTGCTGAGCTAGTTAGCTCATTTGTGCGATATTGTTTATGTTCTTTTCCAGTTAAGAAGGAACCGGTTGGTACCGAGGATCCCCAGTCCAGCGCGAGAGCTAGGGGTTCAAGTTGATCGAGTTGAGTTAGTAGGCTTCTTTTGGAATAATTTAAGTTTGTAAAAGTTTGTAATATTGTTAATTACTCAGTTCTGAGTTGGAATAGTTGGGATTCGAATGTTTGTAATATAAGTAAGTGTGTTTGGCTTGTGTGCATACTTTAACCTGTTGCGGTCCGTGGTAGTTGGTAAGTAGGGTCACTGTATATTATTATTATTATCTTTATTATTGTTATAAGCAGGTTATAAATAATGTGTGTGTGTGTGGACCCCAAACTTCTGACCCGGGTTTGGAGGGCGCCACAATCCACCAGATATATATATATATATATATATATATATATATATCAGATAGAGAACTTTGTGAAGCTTTGAATAGCTCATAGCTGCTTTACAAGTTGAACAAATAAAAACTACAGAGAAATTCTTGCAGAATAAAGCTTGATATGTTTCTCTGAAACTAAGCTTGCTTTTTTAATTGTTCTACTTGCTACACTTGGTTTATATATCACCAAGTTTACATAACAGTAAGACAAGATAATAAAACAAAACTCTATCTAGTCTAACTCCATGCTACTTCATTACTTTATTGCAGCATCTTTGAATATCTTCTTAGTTGCATGAAAATGGTAATGCTTCTTTGTTCTCTGAAACCAGTAATTAGGCTGCCACATTCCTTTTGCATACAATCAACGCATGTGACTGTCAAGTCACTATCAACTGCTCTTTGAATTTGAACATCCGTTGGAACTTCTTTGGATCATCCATTGATGCTGTAGTTGATCATCCGTTGATACTTTGGTTGATCATCCGTTGAAGCTTTGTTGATCATCCGTTGAAGCTTTATTCGAGCATTCGTTGAAGCTTTGTGAAACATCCATTGAGACTATTTTCTTGACAATTAACTCTATTTCACTTATACAAGATTACAAGGCATCATCTATTTATAATTAACCAACCTATCTTTTATATCAATCTAGTAGTTAACATGACCTAAACATTTCTCAGAAATCTTGTTCACTAAGCTTATACAAGTATGAAGAAATGTGCTACTACACTTATTTACATAAGCTACTCTTTCAACGAATAGTGAAAGTGATCATCCATTGAAAGCTACAAAATCACTAAGTTAAATCTACTAAGTGTTTTGTTTATCTTATCATCAAGTTCACAACATATTCCTAACAGAATCTTTATCAGTCAAACCAAGCATGTCAAAGATCTGTTGAAGAAATTTGGGATGGTTGACTACTCACATGCATCAACACATATGTCTACAACCACCAAGTTGGAAGAAGATAAGATAGGAAAAAGTGTAGACATTTCAGGTTATAGAAGAATGATTGGATCTTTGTCGTACTTAACTGCTAGTAGATCGGACATCATGTTTGCAACATATTTGTGTTCTAGATTTCCAGAAAATCTTAAAGAATCATATTTGATGGATGTCAAGAGGATTTTTAGATATTTAAAGGAACAATAAACTTGGGATTGTGGTATCCTAAGGGAGCTGGATTTGAAACTGTTGGATAAAGAGATGCAGATTTTGCTGGATGCATGATAGAGAGAAATAGTACAAGTGCAAGCTGTCAATTCCTTGGTCAAAGACTTGTATTTTGATACAGTAAGAAACAACAATCTGTGTCAACTTCCATAGCTGAGGCTGAATACATAGATGCTGGAAGTTGTTGTACTCAAGTGCTTTGGATTAGGAATCAATTAATGGACTACGACCTAGTATTACATAAAATTCCAATCATGTGTGACAATACTAGTGCCATATCTATTTTTGATAATCCAGTTAATCATTCTAGAACTAAGCACATTGATGTAAGGTACCATTTTATTATAAAACATGTTGTAAATGGTACTATTGAGCTTATTTTTGTTCCAACAAAAAAACAATTAGCTGATATTTTCACTAAACTTTTGGATAAAGCAAATTTCACTAGACTTGCAGGTAAAATTGGTATGTTAAAATTTGTCATCCTAAAGGCAAGAACCCAACTAATGTGTTGCTACAGATTAAAATCTTATAAATAAAAATTAATTTGATTTAATTGGAAATTAACAGGAATATGATTTATAAATATTTCAGAATTCTCTGTATATTTATTTTCAAAATTCAAATTTAACTTGGAATCTTTGTAATTCCAAGAAAAGCTGTCAAAATGTTAATTCACATTTTCAATATGTGAAATCAATATAAGACAGAGTTAAGTAAGAACAAAAGTATGTAGAGAACTGAGTTCTCGATAACTCTAAATGACTTCTCGACAAGTCATTTTGAGACTTCTCGATAAGTCCTCTCCATGAATTCTAGATGGACTTCTCGATAAGCCTCTTTATGACTTCTCAATAAATATTGTAAAGATTTCGATATACTTATCGATATGGAGTTCTCTAAAAGTTCAAATTTTGGACTTCTCAATAACTCAGAACTGGAATAAATTAATTTAATAAATTATTTAAGTAAAACACTTTTGATATAAAATCAATTATAATTTTATGTTAATTTATTCAATATAAATTAGAATAATTCAGTCCAATAAGGACAAACTGAGTATTTGTACAAAATCTCAATAAGTAACTATCTAATTCTCGATAAGAGTCAAGAAAGTGACAATTCTGTAATATCCGGAAAAATTATGTGAATATTTTGTGATAAATAAATAAATATTATGTGTTTATATAAGTTTAAATGATTATTGTCATGATATGACATGCAATAGTTGTTATCTGTAGTCCCGCGAGGACCTAGAAAATTTTTCGATTATTTGTTATGTGTTTAAAATGCAATTGTAGAAAAGAATACGCGATCTGGACGCGTATTTATTAGCATTTTTATCGAGGTACTTATTTTATCTTGTTTTGTGTCTGTTTGCATGCATTATATGTGTTTTCAGAGTTTTCTGTTAATTTAGGAAATATTTCGGTTTCTCAAAAATCAACGGACCGGGACCCCATAGGGAAGTTAAATGCCACAAAATTCATATTTTTATTTTTATAAAATCATGTATATTTCAAATATCCATTATTTTTGCATTGTTGGATTATTTATAATTTTTGGGGAATTTTGACATAAATTTTATATTTATTCGATTAAAAATTATTCCCAATAATTATTACTTTTGGGCCTAATTATTTTAATTAAGGGATAAAAATACCCTTAATTGAATTTGGGGTATTTAATTTTATAAAAAAATAAATGGCTGAATTTTTTATATTCTATTTCATAATTATCCAAAAATCTAAAAATAAAATAGAAAATCAGAGAATTTGATTTTGGGGGTATGATTTGTTCTTGAACACAAATCTGTTGATTTTAGGAGCTCCAGGGATCCGTTTGTGAAGCTTGAATAACCAAATTGAAACTTAAATCATCCTCTTCATGTTGATACCATTATCACCAATCGAGATTAATTATTTTTGAAATTCAATTTTTTGTGTTCTTGAGTCGAATTTGGGGTTATTGAATTCTGGATTGTTTTGAATGATTTTGATGATATGGTTAGCTTTATATGCTAGTTTACAATCGATTCAAGTATAAATATGTGTTATCTGAGTCCCGAATTAGTAAAGTCCAAATCTTATTTTTTTTTAAGATTTTGATTTTGATTTTCTGATTTTTATACGAGTTGTTGGATGTTATTGTTGTTGGGGATAGATTGTCGAGATTATAAGCGTTATTTTGATATATAGATTATTAAATATGGTGTAGAAATGAGCCGATTAGCGTTTCGCCAGAAAACTGTTGGATTTGATCGAAATTATTATTCTGTAGATTGTTTGTGTGTTTCCTTGTTGATTCTGGATTGCGGAAAGGATTTGGACTTAAAAAGGGACAAGAACCGAGTTGATTGGCATGCTTTGGGGTGGAATCGGAGACTCGCCGGTTCCGACGATGCTGCTGGTTTCTGGGGCAAACCCGGATTCCGGTGAAGCTTCCACCGGTTCCGGTGGTCTTCCCCGGCCACCTCCATAAACACTAACCCTGACCTGAAATTTTACCTGTGGGTTTTAATTTAAACCCGATTTCAATCCGAAAATTCCCAAATTTCTATTTCTAAATCTGTTTCTGCCTTTTTCTTTTCAAAAATTAATTTAATTTTTTTAATTCTAAAAATTTATTTTTAAATTCCAAATTTTTTTAGTTAATTATTTAAATTATTTTAAATTCCAAAAATTATTTTCTTTTATTATTTTCAAAAAAATCTAAATTTGATTTAATTATTTATAATTTAGTTTAATTAATTGTTTATAAATTTAATTAATTGACTAATTCATTTAATTAAATAATTCTATTTATATATAATTAAATAATATATAATTATTTATAATTAATTCAATAATTCCTAAAAATTATTTTGAGTTGTTAAAAATATATTTAAGTATTTGAAAATCAACTAATATCATTATTAATTAATTTATTCTTATTTTATTCGTAATAAATCGACCGTTCGTCCGTTTAATATGAAACGGACGCGTCTAAACTCAGAAAAATATTCCGCTTCTAGTAAAAATACTTTTAAGACCTAAATCCTTACGTATCGAAAGGTCGCCAATTTTACGAGTCGTTATGAGTCGATTATTGTCGGTAAATTATATTTTTTACCCGATTTCAATTCTAAAAGTACTAAAACCTATCTTTTGACAATCTGACTTATATGAAACATGAATTATATGTTTATGTTTATATGAATAACATGATTACGTGATATGTGACTCGAATGCTATCTGTTTATAGTTTAAATGTCATGATTAGATATAAACGATCGGGTAAATATTGAGACGAATAGTTATGTAGATTGAGTTTCGTTTCGTTAATTGGAAATAGTACTTTTATTTATAGAATCGAGTGACAAGGAGTGCAGTCAGGGTTTAGACTGAGTTGGTAGCTAGAAGTTCTAAGTTGAGGTTATAATGAAGAGATTGTGCATACCAGGCAAGTATTTTTTCGCTATTCTAAATTCAGAATAGTTAGATATTTTATATTTCGCTACAATAAATCTTGATTATACAAGTATCTGTACACTATTTTAATTTCAGAATAGTTTATCGTTTTACATATCAGATTGTTTATTTATAATCATACAAGTCTTCCTTGTCTATTCTAATTCTAGAATAGTTTATTATTTTACATATTCAAAATAATAGAATTGTTTATAAATATTCTCACGAGACATTCATTACATACAGAAAATCATTGGATTATTGAAATCCTTTTATTCTAGTAATCATTCGGCTAGAACAAATATGTTATTTGATAGATAGTGAATAACTATACTATCCCGATATATTCTATACAGTGAACTTTGTTGTGAGATTAGTGAATAGCTATTTATTCTAGTTATCTTGCCATTAGTTGTTGAGGTTACTCCAGACCATGTGAAATGGGGAGTTGTATTGTTAAGGATATCGTTTGATCCGACTCCTTTAATAAAAATGTTATTATTGATTAGATGGTTGCGTAAGAGGCCGTGGTGGCGGTCTAGTATGAGCCATGTATTATACTTGATTATAATGCCTCGCTAGGCCAATGTGTGCCTTGGTGCCCCTTTGTTTAGTTGGATATGCTTCGGCATACCGGTGTTGCTTCGCGGCTAATCATCCGGTGACAATACACCGTCGTTCGGGGATTCCAATCTAAAATATTAAAAAGTGTTGTTCATCATTAAAGCTTATAACAACTTTTGGTTTTACTCAGATATTGTTGTTCCGTTTCATTCTTCAGATATACTAATGTTGTTGTTTCAAGCATAAGTTATATACTACTTGCTGAGCATTTTTTCCGCTCATACTTGTTTATTATTCTGATCTTTCAGCTAGGCCAGAGTAGGCCTGAGTTCCAGGTTTGATCAGGAGTCATGTGCTGATAAATAGTTTTTGTGTGTTTTCCAGGTAGACTATTTTGAGACGAACGGTTAGTATAGTGGTTTGTAATAAAATCTGAATAGTTTATAAAACTATATAGACTTATGGGTTGTAATAACATTTGGTTTGTAGTAGTGCATGTTCCATACTATAACATGTGATCGATCCAGTTGCATGCAAGGGGTCATATTTATTACTTTATTCCGCTGTGCATATTATAGTATTGTTTATCAGTTAGTGACTCCCAAATCTAGACCCCGGATTTGAGGGCGTTACAATCTTGACATGAGTTCTCTATAGGTCATGTGACTTCTCTACAAGCAAATACCAACCATTTATTCTTCACTTCTTGATAAGTCACATCTCTACTCTATAAATACCCAGACATCTTGACATAACCCCTCTTTACGCTTTCGAGATCTTAATTGACCTAATTTCTGGAAATTTTCACCATTCTCTACCGTTTCAAGCTCTTTCTCTCTCAAAACACTTACCCACTCAAAATCAAACTCTTCAATGGATGCTAACAACGTGAGAGCTGTTATTCCCAAGGATGGCATAAATTATCTAGCTTTTGTGGATCCATCCCAAGCACCTGATAACTTCAAGTATTTTATCAAGTTCATTTCTGACTCCTATCTTTCAGGAGGATTAACTGTAAACCCAGTGCTATATCTGGATGTCTTAAATGATTTCTGGAACACTGCAGTCATCAACACCATTGTTCATAAGAATCAAACAGTTTCTATGGTGGTTAACTGCATAATCAGGGGTGTTGCTGTGGAGTTCAATGCTGATAAAATCAACAAGACTTTGGTATTACTACGGATGACTTTGTTGAAGCTCCTAAAACTCAAGAGTTGGTTGAATTCATGGACTTCATCGACTATAGTGAAAAGATAGATATGGACTGGCTCAATAAAAATAATATGAGAAGGGAGTGGTCATTTGTCTTTGACTCAATAATTAGAGCCTTTACATGCAGAAAGACTGGCTATGATAATATCTCAAGTGTGGTGCAAAAGCTGGTGTACTCAATGGCCTAGAAAAAATATCTCAATGTTGGAAGCTTGATCCTGGAAGAACTAAGCACAAGGCTAACCACGCCTTTGGTAAGTAAAGGTAGGGAAATATTCTTTCCTAGATTTATTATGTCTACTTTAAACCATAAAGTTAATGACAAACATATGATAGATGGTATTGATAGAGATCAAATAGGCATTTGTAAACAGGTGTCCAAAATTCTATTTGGATCACTTATTACAAAGAATCAGGTAAAGGTAACTCTAAATATCATTGACTTCGTGTTAGAGAAATTTAGAACCTACACTTACCCTATTCCTGATATGAGAACAAGTGTCATATCTAGTACAACAATGGCATCTGCACCTATAGAAACCTAAACAGGATAGCACACGGGGGCCTTCCACAACTGAGACCTTTCCTTCAAAATCATTAAATGCTAGGAAACCAACTGCTTCATCCTCTCAAAAGGATGGAGTTAGTAAAAAGAAGAGAAAACAAACACCTGTAGTAGTTATTAATAAGAGTGGTGAGTACCAAACACAAACTGAGTCTCCCTTGGTCAAAAATCCAAAGAAGCGAAGGAAGGTTGAGTTGACCACTCAAATTGCCACCTATGCATCTTCTCAAAATGATGCATTTGTAACACAGGGGCTTAAACAGACTCTAGTGGCACCATCTCAATAAGGTGTCACTATTAAATTAAGCATTCTCCTCAATGCACCTTGTACAGAGTATGTACCCCCTCTTGGGCATTCTCAAGAGGGTGAAAGAAGTCAAATGGTTATCACACATATTGAGGTCACATCAATTGAAACTCCCTCATCTATTCAAGGGGATTTGCCAACCCTAATGCTTGAGCTCACCCACCTCATTTCTCAAATTTGTTCATCTTTTAATGAGGGACTTGAATCTTCTTCCTAAGCATTATCAAAATCAAGTGACACAGTTCAAGAAAATATGCTCACCAGTCAGGCACAAAATTTGGATGGTGAGAGGCTATATGCTGAGGTAGACCTTGATGATACCGTCACAAATACAGGGGATTCATCACTTTTCACCGAGGACCCTGTACAAGTTTCAAGTGTACCTTCATGTGTATAATAGTATTCATATACTGAAAGGTTTGAGGGTAGTACTCTTGAGGGGGAGCTACTCAAATCCTTTCCTATTCAATTGAAGGTTTATCATGTAGAAACAACTCCCCTCACAATCCTAGATGAAATTGATTTGTTAATTGAAGCTAGGAGTTTAATTTCCAATGATCCAGCTATTGGGGAGGCAAGTAATCAAGCACATTCAAGTGCCAGTTCCTTGCAAGGAGAACAAGGGTTTGAGGCCATGGTACATGACAATAACCTGTTCAACTCCCCTCCAATTTCAATGGAGGTTCAATCTATAAGTGAACAACACACTGTCACAATCACAGTTCCCACTGTTAGTTTAACTGTGGCACCTGTCACAGGTATAGTTTTAACATCTCTCCCATCAACCTCAAACACTCCTAACCAACCATCAACCTCGACTCAAACTTCAACAGATCCCAACCAACGATCCATTTCATCACACCCTTCACATCTCATATCTCAATGGCTATAAGATGCTCAAGCTCAACCCATCACAATGAATGATATACTAGTACACCATCTTGCAGGCCTAGAAAACATCACACAATAACTCCTCACAACTAATATGTCTAATCAAGACTATCCGACAATCTTGTTGTCATATAAGAAGGATGTTGAAGACCAACAAGCCAAGATTGCAGATGAAGCTGAACGGGATGGAAATGTGGATGCATGACTTTCAAAGGATTTCAGTGTGGACATGGATGAGGCCTTGGCCAAATTTAGAGAAGAATATGTTACCATCTTGGGAAGCAATGCCAAGTTCCTCACTTAACAAGAGGTATATGATGTCATTATAGAAGTTTATAAAGCAAATTTTAAAGCTTTCCATTTATTTGGAAAAGCATGGGAGAAAACTCTGGATGGTCATCAAGGAGCAGTCAAGGAAATGGTCAACAGAAAGATTGATTAACAGATGCCAACTCTTAATCACATGAAAACAAAGTACATTAGGTTCTCAAACAAGCTCCAATCTTTCTCTCTAGATCCTATTGAAGAAAGCATCACCAAGCTAAGGTCCTCTTCCATTGCACTGCATGATGTGATCCAAAAGCAAATCACCAACACCAATAATAGCAAGGTCAAATTTGATCAATTATACAATCACTAACATCCCGATATTTTTTATAATTATTTTTAGTTGAATTATTTGATTTATATTTAATTAATGTCAATGTGTTGTTATTAAAATATTTTGTGTAAGTTTATTTTTATTCTTATATTTCAAAATATTGTTTTAAGAGTATTAGTTTTAAAAAAATAGTAAGGATTTTATAAAAAAATGTGAGGGTTTCAATAAAAAAAGAGGAAGAAAGAAGAGTTAGGGTTTGCTAAAAAAATAAGGGGTTTGCGTTACTTTCATTAGGGAAGAGAGGAGAGAGAGATAAAAGAGAGAAAGAGAAAATAGATGGAGATGGAGATGAATATCAAGAACTTTTTGGAGGGTTATGAATTTGGCGTTTGTGGAATTGGGGTTCTGAAATCGTTGTTAGCATTCTTGATAACTAAGATCTCGAGGAATGTATATTTTTGTTATACTATCAATCTTGTTGTACTTCATCGGATTCTTGTGCCTCTATTCTAGTTATCTGGATTTTTATAAAATTCATATTTAATTCTCTGTTTATTGGATTGTTCTGATTTTATACTCGTTGGAAAGAAAATTTGATTATCCTTGTTTTTTTGGTCTTTAAATTTTCTGAAATTATGCTTGCAAGTATCTTAAAATCTACGTTTTGTGTAATCTGGTGGGTTAAGTTTTTCTTTTACGTCCTAACTTCGTAAATTCATAGTAATTTGAAATTTTGTTCAAATATTATGAGCAATACCATTATGGAAAGCTCATTTCGACATATGCATTTTTATTTTATACTTTTCTTCCATATTTCATGATTCAGATGCCTTAAATTGTAAAATATTATCCTGATCAGGGGATAATTCTGTTTTCCAGTCCGTATTTATTTATTTTCTGAATTCGTTACTTGTTCATTTTTGACGTGCCTTATCATTTTGGAAAGGTCTCAGAATTTCCTATGACTTTCATGTTTCGTACTTTTCCATTTGAATTCTTATTTATGCATTGATTTGGCATTCTTTGAAACTGATCAGATTTGACCTTATCAGTAATTAGTGATTTTGTGTGATATTTACTTTTGTGAAATATGATTAGATTGTTTTGAGCTTATTTAGATATATTTGTATATGATTTTGGAGATGCAAGATATTTGGGTGTGTGATCTTTAATTATGTATTTTTAGTTATTTATGATATTTGTACGATTTGGGAGTTTGTAAGACATCTGGTCGCGAGTGGATAATCTCGTGCTTGGCACCTCCTATGCGGTGTAATAAAATTGTATGGGCGTGTCGCCGAAATTGTGGGACACATATAGCCATGGATAGTATGTTATAATTTGGCCTTTTGGGTAGCATGTGCTTATTGTTGTGAAAGCCCCTGTAAGATATTGGTAGCATTTACTTTGTGTTGTGCAAGCCCCTGTAAGTTTTGATGACTACATATTTCTGGATTATCGAAAATGTAGGACATCCTGTAAGTGTAATATTGTCCTCCATTCTCATATGTAAGCTAGTTTTTGAATTATTTTGTAAGTGTGAGAATATGTGTAAGATTACGTGTAAGGGTATGATTCTATTTTATTATTATTCTTTCGATTATATTATTTGTGATTATTATGTATAAGTGATAAGAATATTTGTTAGAGTATGATAAGTTTTGGGTGGTAAGCATTTAGTTTTATTTTGTAAGTTGAGTATTCATTCTTTTTTTATATTGTCTCATTCACTATAATTATTGTACTTCACTCAGATATTCAGTTGTGTTAATAGCATCATCATCTTTTAATCTTTGTTCAGTTATGCTTTGTTTTATATATGTATATGAGCTTTTCGCTCACTTCCGGTCCTTTGTTTACTTTATTTTCCTCCAGCATGTATTCTCTCTTTTAGGTGGGTTGTTTAAGGGGAAGAGTGCAAGTTCCAGATTTTGAGGAGTTTTGTATTTTCTTTGATTTCTTTAGAGTTTATTGGCGTGGTTATAACTTAGTTGTATTTTATTTCAAGAATTGTAAGTTATGGATTGTTGGGAAGTTGTTGAAGTTTTATCGGATTTTAATGGAATGATTTGAATGGACTCCAAATTTATTTAAACCTTAATTAGTTGGGCCGTTAAAGCTGTACAGAACTCTCTTGGCACTTCTTTTGCATCTAGCTCACAATCTATCCTTTTTACTTCAATAAAACTACAAATTCAAGCTCTTCAAACTCAGGTCTCAGATCTTCAAGCTTCAAATGTCTCTCTTCAAGATCAAGTCTCACAACTTACCTCTCTTGTCAAAAGTCAACAACATGGCATCAAGTCCCTAAATCTCCTAAAAATACTTATATATGCAGACCTCGGTGTCACTAGGAGCTATTATGGGTGTTTTGAATGTGCCCCTTCAGGAAACACCTCAACAAGTAAGGACCCAAATCCCTCGACCTTTTATTAAGCCTGTTACCAAGACTAAGAGGGAGATGAAGTCCAAGCTAAAATCCAGCCAAGTTTCAAGTCAAAGTAAAGATGATGTTGGATTAGACAGACTCAAAATGGCAGATGAAGGATCTTGCCTTGACAAGGAATTTGATGAATTTCTAGAAGCCTTGAGAGTCTCTCTAAATTTTAACCATTTTACATACAAGAAGGTTGTAAATAAAAATATCAATTTTCTGAGGGCGGTGATGGTGACTAGGCAAAACTTTAGGGAAAATAGGGTAATTTTAATGTTAATGACTCAGGGGTGGACATATGTATGCAAGTGTCTTTTTTTTTTCTATAATCAAGAAGAACATCTGAGCTGGATATCTTTATCAACAAGGTGAATGTGGTGATTCTAGAGGACACTATCCTGCTTACAGAGCTTAAAAGAGGTCAAGTAGGTGCATTTCCTGATGCCTACCTATAGCCAAGCAAGGGAGTAGCCTACTTTTATCCTAACACCAAAAGGTGCAAATATTTTCAAATTTCCAAGCACTGTGTCATGGGGAACAAAAAATTGATAATGATCTCGGAGACAAACTTGAAATCTAAGAAGATCAAAACATTTGAAGATGTGGAGATGTTGAAGATTCTTGCTAAGTACATGAAAAATGCTAAAACTTTGCTACCAAGAACTCAGATCAATACAAATGATGATGACTTGGATGATGATGAGAAGAAAAAAGATGAGCATAAATCATCTGGCTCAAATCCAAGTCAATGCAGCAAAACAAGTGGTAGTAAAGTGGATTACAAAAAGAAAGGAAATGAGGAAAAGAAAGGGAAAGACGATGGCAAGAAGAAGAAACATGATGGAGGGGATGAGAAGAAGACACATAATGCACCCGAACTCCAAATATTAAAAACTCTACCGACCCAAACACAACAATCTAGCCAAATAAAATCTCAAATTATCCAAACCTCTAATCCCAAGTATCTATATAAGCCAACTACAAATTCTGTACTCAAAATCCCTATCACAGCCAACCAAACCTTATTAAAGAAAATGTCTAAACCACCTTTATTCAAACCTCCAACTAGAACTCACTTCAAGTATGCAGGAAGAAAACCAAGGAAAATTCAAGTTGAAGCTGGTGCACTGTGGAATTGCTATAATAATGATGACTTTCTACCAATTTCTAAAAATATATCGGATGATGACTATCACAAACAGTTAGCTGAGGAAATAGTCAAAGTCAGTTTTTGTTTCTTTAGGAGAAGTCAGGATCCACTTCAAAGATGACAAATTTATTTTGCTGAACAGAGAAGTAATTGAGAATTTTTCAACTGCAGAACTAGAGAGAGTTATTATTTGATGAATGCAAGGGACTCCTTTACAAGGATAAGAAAGGTTGTGTTGGATGAGAGGCTGAGAGAGAGAAATGTAAGGCATGTTAGAGAAAAAGCTGAAAGAGAGGAAAATGAAAGAAAATATATTAAGGAGATTGAAATGTTTGAACAAAGGTCAAATGAATTGAAGGTAAGGGGGTTTAGTAGGGTGTCTGTAAATGGTGTATTTCTGAATATAAAAACTCACATATTATCAAGGTACAAGATCAACCTAATTGACATTTACTCATTGGAAAAATGGCTCAAACTAGTGGAAGCTCTAAGAGGAACTGAGATAATTGAAGAACTTGAAATTTTAGTCAAACTTAATGATCTAATTAGAAAAGAACCTGGTTATGAGAAGTTCAGATAGTCATGCAATAAAATTCCAAATGTAATTGCAAGAATATATGAAAATTGTACTTTGTAAATTTATCTATTTTATTTTTACTTGATGTTAGCTCGAGGTTAGTCTTGTTATCAGGCATGAATTTGTGACAAGTGATCTTCTCACAAATTGGGGGAGATTGTTGTGCAAGACATGCCTGTACATAACAAGACTAAGTCATCCTGACAACCATATTATTAAGTTGTATGATAATCTAAATTTGTGTTATGTAATTGTATTTCTTGAGTCTGTAAAAATGTTAAATAGATTAAACCGAGGAATTTTTCTTTGAACAACCTTCAAGCTAAGGAATAAATTCTGGAAGAAGATCAAATCATGATCATGCCTCAGAGAGAAGTGTAGCTGCTTGGTTTTGAATAATATTGTTCTAGGAAAAATGGTCTAAGTCAGATATCAATAAATCATATTTCAAGGTATATCGACAAGTCTGTCGAGAAGTCCAAATGGCTTATAGAGAAGTACCAAGAGATATCGACAAGTCAATTTACATGTAGAGATCTCAGATATCGACAAATCAAAATGAACATGTAGAAAACTGGAGATATCGACAAATCATTTCTTCATGTAGAGATCTAGAGATATCGACAAGCCAAATCTTCATGTAGAGAACTAGAGATATCGACAAGTCAAAAGCCTATATAGAGAACTAAGGATATCGACAAGTCATTCTATATATAGAGAACCGGAGACCTCGACGAGTCAGTAATACATGTAGAGAACTCAAGATATCGATAAGTCATTATACTTATCAATATGTGACATTTTTACTGAACAAAAAGAGTTCTCGACAAATTATCTCATAATTCAGAATGCAGACAAATTGAAGATTCAAGATCATTAGTCAACAAATAATTCTATCACTGAATCGGAAAGACTATAAATGCATCTTGAAGAATACAAGATCAAGGGCTAAGATTTACTAGACAAAGGAGGGTCACAGACTGACAAGATTCTACACAAATTTGATAATAATGAAAATGGAAATAGACAAGATAGCTTTAGAAACCATGTTAGTACATTTTAGTGCAAGTTTTGTAAACCCGTGTTGTTGGTCTATAAAGCATGCACTGGTCCTTAGTTTAAAAAAAATCAGATCTAGGAAAAATCTTGTATTCTCTCTCAAAAATTATAGCTGAGTTCTTATCTTTAATGTAATATCCCATATTTTTAAATATTATTATTATTATTTGGAATTGTTTATGTGATTTTATGTGAATTTGGTGAATTATCTGGTAATTGGAGTTGATGTTTTGGATGTTTATATATGATATCCTTTGAGTATTCTAATTTTATTCTGTCCAGAATAAAATATAGATTATTATGGTATTTTTCTGGTAATTTTTGGAATGTTGTGTGATTTTATATTGATTTATGAATTTATTAATTATTTTCTGAGTAATTATAAAACTATTTTATAAAGCTGGGAATCGTTCAACTTCAACCGTTTTTGCGTTTTTACAACCCGAAACTCTTCCGAAAACTCCTTTCCAACCTAAACTGGATATTCTGAATATTTTCCGTGTTTTAACTTTTTCGATCCGGATTACGGTTTGACCCGTACGCGTCTCGACGTATAATTTTTGATACGATAGTCATTTTAATAAATCTGTAAAACCCGTATTCTCAAGAGACGGGATATTTTACATTATTTTCTTGTAAGGAGTTTTATAAGAATCCCGGTCTTGATAATTATCTAAATCTGGTATTAAATTGTATCATTTTATAGTTACTTAACGGCTAAGTAATCTATTTTCGGATCCGATATGATTCAATAGGATACTCGTTACGTGTTTAAATTGCATTTATATGAATCGATCCGTAATTTAGGCGTGTGTTTATTTGCGTTATTCATTTTATCTCATTTTTTGTGTGTTGAATATATTTTATACGTGTTCGGGTTTTTCGGTTAATTTAATTATCGTTTTTGTTTTTCGAAAATAAACAGACCAGGACCACACCGGGACGTCAAAGCCCACAAAATTCATGTTTTTATTTTTATAAAATTATTCGTATTTCAAATACCCAGTATTTCTGCATTTTTGAATTATTCGAAATTTTTGGGGAATTTTGATACAAATTTTATATTTTACTGTTTTTAAAATTATTCCCCGTGATTATAATTTTGGGGCTTAATTATTTTAATATGGGAATAAAAACACCCCAAATTTGGGTATTTATTTTTCAGAAAATATAAATAGCTGATCAGATTTATTTTATACATTTTTATTTTAAGAAAAAATTCAGAAGAACTCAAGAACTGAATGTTTGGGGGTGTAATCTTGTTCTTCATCTTGTTCCTATAATTTTGAGAGCATTTCTGATCCGTTCTTGGCATTCCAGTAACCAAATTAAAGCTCCTAAAGAGCTTAATCTTTTGACACCAAGATCTTGGTATGAGGTTGATTCCTTGTCAAAATCATTTTTTTTGTTCTTGAGCCGAATTGGGTTTCTTGTTTGTGGGGATCTATGATTGATTTTGATGTTAGTATTAGTTTTGCCATGATTAGTACGATCGATTCATATTAATTTCTTGTTCGACCTGTTGCTGGAAAGTAAACATTGAGTTCTTGGGTTAATTCAATTTTATTTCTGATTTTTATGAATTATCCATGATGTTGTGGTTGTGTTGGATGACATGAATGCATTGTACGTTTCTTAAGCTTCGAATTAATGATTAATTCGTTAAATTTGGTTATGTGTGGACTGAGAACGTGTTTCGCCGGATTTCTCCACCGGACTTTGTCAAGAACTCGACGGAAATCGTCAAGTTGTTATTGTTTGTTGCGTTTCTGGATTTACTAAAGTTTCTGGGACGATTTGAAGTCGTTTAGGACTGAAAACGAGTTAAAATGGCACCATTTCGGCCGTTGTTTTTGGTCGCCGGAGCCGATGAAGGCTCGCCGGTTTCTGGGCAAATTCCCAGTTTCCGGCCGAGTTCTTCACGAACTCCGGTCACCACTCCCCCCAAACCCTCGCCCATTGATCCTCTTTCTGACAAGCTGAAACCTAAAAACCTGTTTATGGGTTTCTTTTTATTAAAATTTAAAATTTCTTTTCCTATTTTCAAAAATCCTTTTCTTTTATTTTAAAAATCATTTAGTTTAATTTTCAAAAATCATTTACTTATTAATTATAATTCCAAAAATTATTTTGTTAATTGGTTTAAATTCCAAGAATTAAATCTGTTATTAATTTCAAAAATCCATATTTGTTTTAATTATTTATAATTTATTTTAATTAATTATTTGTAGGTTTAATTAATTGGTTAATTCATTTAATCAATTAATTTTATTTATAAATAGTTAAATAAGATACAATTATTTATAATTAATTCAAATAAATCCTAAAAATTGTTTTTAAGCTTCTAGAAATTATATTTTGATATTTAAAAATCAATTAATATTATTATTAATTGATTTATTTCCATTTATTTCTTATTTTATTTGTAATAAATAAACCATTCGTCCGTTTAATACGAAACAAACGCGTAAAGACTCAGAAAAATATGCCGCTTTCAACAAAAATACTTTCGAGACCCAAATTCTTTTTTTTTCGAAAGGTCGCTTGTTTTGTGAGTTATTTATTGTTCGGTAAATCATATTTTTGGACCTGATTTCAGTTTTAAACGTACCGAGTCGAACCTTTTGACGAACTGAGTCATATGTGATATAAATTATGTGATACGTGAATTATGTGTTTACGTGCTATGTGAATTATGTGCGTACGTGGGTCAAGAATCCTATATTCGACTATTATAATTATGTGTGGATTAGCGTATGGGTAGACGATAGGGTTTTAACGCGCAGTTCGTTAAGTAATTATTGTTTAGACGATTAAAGTGTGATCTTTTAAATATAGATAAGAGTCTTTCAAGACGATCAGGACCAGATGGAATGGATGAAGACTAGAGTTGAATATTATGGAATATTGAGGTTGCAGCACTGCATGAGCAGCAGGCCAAATGATTAGTAGAATAAAGGCAGTGATGTTTTGAGACAGAATGTCAGAATAGATGCATCATTGCGAGTGTGACTAACTGCTAAATCCCAAAGGCAAGTATCCCTATCATCACTTATCGTTCAAGTGATATTTATTTTAAATCTTCTTTTGCAAGTATTGCTTTTCCTATTCTCAGTTCAGAATAGATAAATGTTTTACATATCGCTGAATTAAATGATTCTGTTTATGCAAATATTCTTCTGCTATTCTATATTCAGAATAGCTAAGTGATTTTACTTATCAAATTACTGGATTTATAAATGTTTTGGATTTTGAGAAAGATGATTTTGTTGCGAGTATTTCTGCCCAAGTGAATCGGGGAATAAAAATTATTTAGGATGTGGCGCCCTCCAAACCCGGGTCAGAAGTTTGGGGTCCACACACACACCTTAATAATAACCTGCTTATAACAATAATAAAGATAATAATAATATATGCAATGACACTACTTACCAACCACCACAGACCGCAACAGGTTAAAGTATGCACACAAGCCAAACACACTAATATATTACAAACCGTTCAAATCCCAACTATTTCAAATTCAAACTGAGTATTAAACATTATTACAAACTTTTACAAACTTAAATTGTTCCAAAAGAAGCCTACTAGCTCAGCTTTCTCAACCTGAACCCCTAGCTCTCGCGCTGGACTGGGGATCCTCTTTACCAACTGGTTCCTTTTTAACTAAAAAGAATATAAACAACATCGCACAAATGAGCTAACTAGCTCAGCAAGTCACAATGACAAAACTGAGAATAATGATCATCAGGTGAATATGGTTATGATATCAAGTGAACAATGGATTATGATTTAGAATTGGATATTATACTTTTAATTTAAAACCAAGGTTAGGCTGCTGATCAGTCACGCACTAACCCCGAGCATGGCACACAACATTGCTCTAACTACTGGATCCAAGGCACACATTGGCCTAACTTGACCATTATATGGTCTGACCACGAATCTGGTCCACAATTTTATAAAAACAATCCAATTCTAACATAATAACAGAATATGCAATAATAAACAATAACCGAAATCATTAACAACAATAAATGTTTAACAATGAAAGGGTTTCAATCCTTGTAAGGATCAACAAGGTACTTTCAAAGCTTGAATGCTGGGTAATGAAAGAATTGAATAACAAAGGAATCAATATTTCAGGGTTTCAAAGATTTAGGCTTTCAAAGCATAGGATACCATGGGTTGAGAATATAATAGTTCATTTCAGTGTCGGGTATTTAGTTTGTATGTATTTGTGGAGTAGTATCGTAGATTTGTGGTTCGTGTTTGGGTATACAATAATCACTGGCTTAGAAAGAATATGGTTCATAGCTCAAGAACAATAACTGAAATCAGGATTTAGGTTTCCGTGCTTCAAAGCACTTGCAATGTCAACAAGACTATCAAGAATTACAATATCTCGAGAAATTTCAGAACACTTGCCTGATATTAGCTTACTATCCTGCACTTGCTTTCAATCTCAATCGTCTTACTCCTCAACTACCTGTTTCCCTTTCCTACGTCTTGCCTCTTCTGCTCACATATCATAAGTATCTATCAATAATTTACTCATGGAATTCTATTCAACACATACTTCTATCTACCCTTCGTTTTACCCAAATCCGATTAACAGATTGAAAGTTATGAAATAATCAAGTAAACACCGAATATATAGACCGATAGTCAAACAACAGGTCACGTATAACACATAATACATCACGTAATCAATGACATATCATCTATAAAGAAGTCTCGGGTCATAAATATGCTTTCGGGTATTTAAAATGATTTTTAAAACATTTTTCGGAATTAAAACGGGTCGTTGGATCAATTTCGGGTTAATAAAAAGGGTTCGGTTGGCCCATTCTGGCTCCGAAATAATTTTAGAATAATTATCGAGCCTTGGAAATAATTTAGAATAATATTTTAAAGCTCGAAACTATTTTTCGGAATTTTTAAATCATTTTTAAATAATTAAATCTAATTAAATAACTAATTAAAATCAATTAATAATTAATTAAATCAATTAATCAATTAATTTTCGAATTAATTGACCAATTAATCAATTATAAATTAACTGAAATTAATTAACTAATTAATTCAGATTTATTTGTGAATTAAAAATAATTTTCGGAATTAAAATAATAATTTTCAGAATTTTCAGAAATTAAAAATGAATTTTTATAATAAAAATAAATAGGAAATATGATTTTTAAACATTTTATAAACAGGAGTCCTATTTTTGAAAACTTTGCAAACTACAGGGACTAAACTTCACCATCTTCAAAAATACAGGGACTAAACTGCAATTTTGCAGTTTCAGTCGCCGGAAAATCGGGGGTGGCCGGAGAACACGTTCCCGGCGTTCTCACCCCACCAACACCTCCAGATTAACACTACACAACACCAGGAACTTGTTCATGCATTCAAAACATTCTAATCATCCCTGTTCTGGCCGGAAATTGGCCAAGAACATCGCCGGTTTCCGGCGAACATCGCAAATCTTTAAAACACAACTCCCTTCGATTCAAGCATCCTCTGTTAACGAGCTATATATCAATCGATTACAAATTTTATAAGGAACACAACCCACTATAAATCAACAGCTAATAACCCCTGAATCAAAAACCCCCAAATTTCAATTGAAAATATTCATACGGGTTATAAACCCTAATTTTGAAATTCGAAAATTAAATTCAAATTTGAACATGTTATTGAACTCCAAATCAGACGTATGACATATGAAAATCATCAGGAAAACAAGCTCTACAACATGCAATCATCAAATCATACAAACAATCATCCGAACAAAAATTCATATTTTTAATAAAATAAATTCGAAAATAAATAAATTTTTAGAAAAATACCCTTGATTTCTGCAGTGAAATAAAGCTCAGAATCTGATAGAACACCTCAAATCCTTCGTTTTGGTTACTCAAGCTTTAAAAACAGAGATCGGTAACGCCTTCGTTTTGCTGTTTGATTCTTAGAACAGTTTATGTAATTAGGGTTTTTCTCTGAAAATTATATAATTAACTATCTGCAAATGATTTTTATACGAAATAAAATACGGTAAAAGGCTATTTATAATTACGGAAAATTTGTATCCCGTTGGATCATTCCGGATATAAAACAGTATGTTTATCTGTAAAAACTGATCCAAACGGTATCGGTTTTCGGGATAATTATCCAAATCAGTACAATTTGTACTGCGGTCTTGGTCTCAGCGCCTGGTTACACGTATTACGAAGTGATAATTGGGATAGTTTAATAAAAAGCTCCCGTTTATCGAAAATACGGGTTTTATTGATTTACCGAAACGAGTATTGTATCGAAAATGTTGCGCCGGGACCCGCGCAGGACAAACCGTAAGCCGGATCGAAAAAGTTGAAACATGAAAAATGCTCGGAATATTACAATTAGGTTAGGAAGGAGTTCTCGGAAGAGTTTCGGGTTCCAAAAACGTAACAACGGTTGACGTCGGTTGGTTCCCGTTTTTATAAAATAAATTTTAATTACCCGGAAAAAGATTTTAGAAATTTCATATGATTCTTATAAATCCATTAATCAACATAAAAATAATTAGGAAGATATGACAATTATCTATATTTTATTTTGGACATATAAAAATTAAAATACTCAATTAATATTATTTTTGAATATTCAAGTACAGATAACACTTAACAATTAACTCACAGAATAGATACTGGGCACACATAATAATATCAAAAATAATTACACGATATATCCCTGATATTACATCCTTCCCCCCTTAAAAGGATTCTGTCCTCAGAATCTCCTAAGAAAACAAATGAGGGTACTTTTCTCTTATATCACTTTCTAACTCCCAGGTTGACTCTTCAACCTTTGGGTTTCTCCACAATACTCTTACTAACTTTACTACTTTATTTCTCAATACTTTCTCTCTTTCTTCTAGAATCTCTATCGGACTCTCTACATATGATAAATCTGCCTGAAGCTCTATTGGCTCATATTCTATTACATGCCTGGAGTCTGGATTATATTTCTTAAGCATCGATACATGAAAAACATTGTGAATGTGCTCCATGTGCGGAGGTAACGCCAATTCGTAAGCTACTTTGCCAACACGCTTTAGGATCTCAAAAGGTCCGACATATCTTGGGTTTAGCTTCCCTTTCTTCCCAAACCTCGTTAGTCCTTTCCACGGTGATACTTTCAATAATACTAAGCTTCCTTCTTCAAATTCCATATCTTTTCTTGACTGGTATGCATATTTCCTTTGACGATCTTGTGCGGCTATTAATCTTTTCTGGATAATTTCAACAACTTCCTTTGTCTGCTGTACCAGTTCAGGTCCAAGTATCTTACGTTCTCCTACTTCATCCCAATATACTAGAGATCTACATTTGCGTCCATAAAGGGCTTCATAAGGTGGCACTCCAATGCTGGCATGATAACTGTTGTTGTAAGCAAACTCTACCAGAGGTAAATGCTCGTCCCAACTTCCTTTGAAATCAATAGCACAAACACGTAGCATGTCCTCGATTGTCTGAATCGTTCTTTCACTTTGGCCATCCGTTTGGGGTGATAAGCTGTACTCATATTCAGTCTTGTTCCCAAACATTCTTGAAAA
The DNA here is from genome assembly GCF_009905375.1 of Apium graveolens. Taxonomy (NCBI): domain Eukaryota; kingdom Viridiplantae; phylum Streptophyta; class Magnoliopsida; order Apiales; family Apiaceae; genus Apium; species Apium graveolens. Next base: position 54,058,531 of record NC_133651.1, read on the forward strand.
CTCTTCCAAAATCTTGAATTAAATCTTGGATCTCGATCAGATACAATAGACACTGGAACTCCATGACGAACTACAATTTCTTTTAGGTACATATGGACCAACTTGTCGAGCGAAAATCTTTCATTTATAGGCAGAAAATGAGCTGACTTGGTAAGTCTATCCACTATAACCCAAATGGCATCATGATTAGCCCTTGTCCTTGGTAATCCAACTATGAAATCCATGGTAATATGTTCCCACTTCCACTCTGGAATCTCCAATGGCTGTAGCAATCTGCTTGGTCTTTGATGCTCTGCTTTAACTCTCTGACAGGTATAACATTTGCTAATCCATTCCGCAATTTCCCTCTTCATATCTGGCCACCAATAATTTTTCTTTAAATCTCTGTACATTTTGGTACTCCCTGGATGGATGGAATATCTTGAACTATGTGCTTCTTGTAAAATTTCATTCTTTAACTCCGTCACTGGTGGAATCCAGATTCTAGATGAAAATCTTAAAATGCCTTGATCATCCTTCTGCGTACATAATTCTTCACCTACCAAACGATTTATATCTTGATCCATTACATCTTTCTGACATTTCTTTATTTTCTCCAACAACTCTGGCTGGAAAGTCATACTGTACATTTTCGCTTCCTCAGGTTCGCAAACTCTAATTTCCAATTCCAATTTCTGAAATTCCTTATATATATCTTCAGGTACTGATAACTCAATTAACTTTTCCTTCCGACTTAATGCGTCTGCCACCACGTTCGCCTTACCGGGATGATAATTAATCGAGCAATCATAATCCTTGATCAATTCTAACCATCTCCTTTGCCTCATATTAAGTTCCTTCTGGGTAAATATATATTTCAAACTTTTGTGATCCGTGAAAATCTCACACTTTTCTCCATACAAATAATGTCTCCAAATCTTCAAAGCAAAAACTATAGCTGCTAGCTCCAAGTCATGAGTAGGATACTTTTGTTCGTGTGGTTTCAATTGCCTTGACGCATACGCAATCACCTTGTCGTGCTGCATAAGAACACATCCTAATCCTTTGTAGGAAGCATCGCTATAAATTACGAAATTCCCTTGATCATCTGGAAGTGACAAAATAGGTGTTGTGATTAATCTCCGCTTCAATTCCTGAAAACTTTCTTCGCACTTGTCATTCCATATAAACTTTTCATTCTTTCGTGTAAGCTTTGTCAATGGTGTTACAATTCTTGAGAAATTCTGAACGAATCGTCGATAATATCCTGCCAATCCCAAGAAACTTCTTACCTCAGTGGGTGTTCTCGGTCTTTCCCAATTCGTAATTGCCTCAATCTTTTCCGGGTCCACTTTGATCCCTTCGTTACTGACTATGTGTCCTAAAAACTGAACTTCCTGTAGCCAAAACTCACACTTTGACAATTTAGCATATAACTTCTTTTTTCTTAAAATCTCCAAAGCTGTCCTTACATGTTCCGCATGATCCTCCTCCGTCTTTGAATAGATCAAAATATCGTCTATAAATACTATAACGAACTTGTCCAAATATTCCTTGAAAATTCTGTTCATCAGGTCCATAAACGCTGCTGGGGCGTTGGTCAATCCAAAAGACATCACTAAAAACTCGTATTGCCCATACCTTGTTCTGAAAGCTGTCTTTGGTACATCTTCTGGTTTAATCTTTAGTTGATGATATCCCGATCTTAAATCGATTTTGGAGAAATACTTGGCTCCCTTCAATTGGTCAAACAAATCATCAATTCTGGGTAACGGATACTTATTCTTAATCATCAATTTGTTGAGCTCCCTATAGTCGATGCACAGTCTCATGCTTCCATCTTTCTTCTTGACAAATAATACCGGTGGACCCCATGGGGATACGCTGGGTCTAATTACTCTTTTCTCTAACAGCTCTTGCAATTGCTTTGCTAATTCTTTCATCTCAACGGGCGCCATTCTATACGGGGCCTTGGATACTGGTTCGGTTCCAGGTGCTAAATCGATTGCAAATTCAATTTCTCTATCTGGAGGAAGTCTTGGCAATTCGTCGGGAAATACGTCTGGAAATTCATTCACTACTGGGATATCTTCAAGTTTAGCTGGCTCCTGACTTTTGTCAATCACGTATGCTACGAAATGCTCGCATCCTTGCCGTAGTAACTTCTTGGCTTGAATCATCGTTAAGAACTTCTTTACCTGCTTCTGTCCCTTGAACGTTACTATTCTTTTGTTTGGCGCTTTCACCATTACTTTCTTATTTCGACAATCTATCTGAGCATCATGCTTAGATAACCAATCCATCCCTAATATCACATCAAATTCTCCTAACTTAAATGGTATCAAATCTACACAAAACTTACTACCAGAAATCTCAATCTCACAATTTCCACAAACTTGGTTCACAGTTACACGTTCTTGATTTGCTAATTCCACAGTCATTATTTCATTTAAGCACTCAACTGGACAGTTTAAGTTACTAATAAAATCTCGTGAAATAAACGATCGAGTTGCTCCCGAGTCTATTAACACTTTGGCACATAAAGAATTCACATTAAGTGTACCTGCCACGATATCCGTATCCTGGATAGCATCCTTCACTGACATGTCGAAAACTCTAGCCCTTGGAGTCTCATTTACTACTGGGGTAGATCCCATAATTCTCAATGCATTACTAACTGGGGCTGGTGTCTTGCAATCCCTGGCCATATATCCTAGCTTCCCACATTTAAAGCATGTAAATCCAATGACTGGAACTTTCACTGCTGAATTCCGGATAGGTTGATCTTTATTTGCTGGCTCTCTTGCTGGCTGATTTCGGCACTCCCTCGAGTAGTGCCCTTTCTGGTTGCATTTAAAACATACTACATTCAACTTGTTACAAACTCCTCCATGCTTCTTTCCACATACTTGACAATCTGGAAAAGTTAATCTCAACTGATTCGGCTGATTCACATTAGCTGGACGATTGCCCTGGCCTCCGTCTCCTGCATTTTGTCTCCTGAAATTAAAATTTCTCCCTGGCTGAAACTTGCCCTTCTTAAAATTTGGAAACTTCCCTGTTTGTGACTGACCCTCACTTCCCTCAACTTTCCTTTTCTTGCTTTCCTTATCTTTCTGGAACATCTCACTCCCTGTCTCTGCGATCATAGCCTTCTGTACAACCCCGGCATAGGTATCCAATTCAAAAATAGCTACCTTCCCCCTGATCCATGGCTTCAAGCCTTGCTGGAATCTCTTAGCTTTCTTTCTATCAGTATCAACATACGACGGCACATACCTTGACAATTCCTCAAACTTCCCCTCATAATCTATTACCGACATATTCCCTTGCTTTAACTCTAAAAACTTCAGCTCCATTTGATCCTGAACAAACTGAGGAAAATACTTTTCTAAAAACAATTCCTTGAACCTTTCCCAACTAATAACATCTGTGCCTTCCAATGTCTTCACCATTTCCCACCAATAGGTGGCCTCATTCTTCAGATAGTAACTTGCAAACTCAACCTTCTGTTCCTCTTTCACTTTCACTAAGGCAAATGCCTTTTCTATTTCCTTTAACCAAACATTTGCTTCAATTGGCTCCAAGGAACCCTTGAATTCTGGTGGGTTTATTTCCTGAAAAGTTTTGAAAGTTACCTGGGGATTGGTCTATCTTTGTTGTTGTTATGCCAGGTGAACTGTTTGTTGGGCCAAGATTTGAAGAATCTGGGCTATTGCCGGGTCCATGGGTCCTGGGTTCACATTCTGGGTTGTATCATCTTGGTTATTATTGTTGTTGGTTTCTTCATTCTGGGTGTTGGTGCGGGTATTTCTTCTAGGAGGCATTCTCTGTAAAGAATCAATCAACTTATTTAGCTTTTGAATCAATCATTTACATAAAAGAATAGTTTTGCAAAACAGAAATATTTCTTTTTGAAAACAGTTGTGACTAAATAAATTGCATGCTTCTTTACAGAGTATAAACAGTTATGGAAAACAAGGCACATGGTATCACAGGGTATACCGGTGCAATAAATAAGGTAAAGTAAAACATGTGCGATAAACTAAATGACAATGTTGGAAAGGAAAAAGGTACTGATATATATAGATCAAAAGTTTTAGGGTAGTACAAGCATAAAGACGCTTCAAAAGTCAAAGCAAAAAGGGTACAACAACCTACTCACTAGTCAGCATCGCTAGTCTATAAATACAACTCAAAAGTCTTCTAATACACACTACACACTACCGTCCCTACTACATACTCATAAAAACACTACTCAGCATCTTCATCTCAAAATCTCTAACTCAGCTCCAAGGAAACTCTGGTCATGCCAGCCTCTCAAAGTCCTCCATCACCTCAGTAGCCCAGCCCAGCAGTGCATCAGGGCCTCTGCCAGGTAGTGTAGCTCCATGTAACCTAGCCTCAAGAACCCTCCGTGTCACATGAATCTCCTCTCGAAGCTCCCTCACACCATGATTAACATCTGTAGTCCTGATGATATGCTGTAACTCTCTAATCTGAGCCAACAAGGAATCACGCTCCAATAGAAGAGCCTCATACCGGTAATAAGGAACTGGGGGCAATGTAGACTGGAATGGGGCATTCGCTACTGAATGCCCAGTGGAATCTGAATCAGCTGGTGGGGGTCCTCTGACAGGTGGCCTCATGCCTGGAGGTGGAATAGCCTGCAATGGTACAGGCTGCAACACCGGTGGAGGTAGAATAACCAATGCTGGTGGAATAACAGGACGTGGATCCGATGCTGGTGCTCCAACTGAAGGCTCTGAGTGATCAGCTGATACGGGAATAAAAGAGTCGGCCATCTCTGTTATCTGAAATCATATCGTAATATAAGAATCTCGTACCACGACGCAATTTACACTAATACCTGATATACCGAAACACTCAACCTCTCAATGTTCTATCATCCTATGCCTTATTTCTAATCCTAACCCTCTACCCATTCCCGTTAACCTAGGCTTGTGTCAGTGACTTATAACCTGTAGCTCTGATACCAAACCTGTGGCACCCTCCAAACCCGGGTCAGAAGTTTGGGGTCCACACACACACCTTAATAATAACCTGCTTATAACAATAATAAAGATAATAATAATATATGCAATGACCCTACTTACCAACCACCACGGACCGCAACAGGTTAAAGTATGCACACAAGCCAAATACACTAATATATTACAAACCGTTCAAATCCCAACTATTTCAAATTCAAACTGAGTATTAAACATTATTACAAACTTTTACAAACTTAAATTATTCCAAAAGAAGCCTACTAGCTCAGCTTTCTCAACCTGAACCCCTAGCTCTCGCGCTGGACTGGGGATCCTCTTTACCAACTGGTTCCTTTTTAACTGGAAAGAATATAAACAACATCGCACAAATGAGCTAACTAGCTCAGCAAGTCACAATGACAAAACTGAGAATAATGATCATCAGGTGAATATGGTTATGATATCAAGTGAACAATGGATTAAGATTTAGAATTGGATATTATACTTTTAATTTAAAACCAAGGTTAGGCTGCTGATCAGTCACGCACTAACCCCGAGCAAGGCACACAGCATTGCTCTAACTACTGGATCCAAGGCACACATTGGCCTAACTTGACCATTATATGGTCTGACCACGAATCTGGTCCACAATTTTATAAAAACAATCCAATTCTAACATAATAACAGAATATGCAATAATAAACAATAACCGAAATCATTAACAACAATAAATGTTTAACAATGAAAGGGTTTCAATCCTTGTAAGGATCAACAAGGTACTTTCAAAGCTTGAATGCTGGGTAATGAAAGAATTGAATAACAAAGGAATCAATATTTCAGGGTTTCAAAGATTTAGGCTTTCAAAGCATAGGATACCATGGGTTGAGAATATAATAGTTCATTTCAGTGTCTGGTATTTAGTTTGTATGTATTTGTGGAGTAGTATCGTAGATTTGTGGTTCGTGTTTGGGTATACAATAATCAATGGCTTAGAAAGAATATGGTTCATAGCTCAAGAACAATAACTGAAATCAGGATTTAGGTTTCCGTGCTTCAAAGCACTTGCAATGTCAACAAGACTATCAAGAATTACAATATCTCGAGAAAGTTCAGAACACTTGCCTGATATTAGCTTACTATCCTGCACTTGCTTTCAATCTCAATCGTCTTACTCCTCAACTACCTGTTTCCCTTTCCTACGTCTTGGCTCTTCTGCTCACATATCATAAGTATCTATCAATAATTTACTCATGGAATTCTATTCAACACATACTTCTATCTACCCTTCATTTTACCCAAATCCGATTAACGGATTGAAAGTTATGCAATAATCAAGTAAAAACCGAATATATAGACCGATAGTCAAACAACAGGTCACGTATAACACATAATACATCACGTAATCAATGACATATCATCTATAAAGAAGTCTCGGGTCATAAATATGCTTTCGGGTATTTAAAATGATTTTTAAAACATTTTTCGGAATTAAAACGGGTTGTTGGATCAATTTCGGGTTAATAAACAGGGTTCGGTTGGCCCATTCTGGCTCCGAAATAATTTTAGAATAATTATCGAGCCTTGGAAATAATTTAGAATAATATTTTAAAGCTCGAAACTATTTTTCGGAATTTTTAAATCATTTTTAAATAATTAAATCTAATTAAATAACTAATTAAAATCAATTAATAATTAATTAAATCAATTAATTTTCGAATTAATTGACCAATTAATCAATTATAAATTAACTGAAATTAATTAACTAATTAATTCAGATTTATTTATGAATTAAAAATAATTTTCGGAATTAAAATAATAATTTTCAGAATTTTCAGAAATTAAAAATGAATTTTTATAATAAAAATAAATAGGAAATATGATTTTTAAACATTTTATAAACAGGAATCCTATTTTTGAAAACTTTGCAAACTACAGGGACTAGACTTCACCATCTTCAAAAATACAGGGACTAAACTGCAATTTTGCAGTTTCAGTCGCCGGAAAATCGGGGGTGGCCAGAGAACACATTCCCGGCATTCTCACCCCACCAACACCTTCAGATTAACACTACACAACACCAGGAACTTGTTCATGCATTCAAAACATTCTAATCATCCCTGTTCTGGCCGGAAATTGGCCAAGAACATCGCCGGTTTCCGGCGAACATCGCAAATCTTTAAAACACAACTCCCTTCGATTCAAGCATCCTCTGTTAACGAGCTATATATCAATCGATTGCAAATTTTATAAGGAACACAACCCACTATAAATCAACAGCTAATAACCCCTGAATCAAAAACCCCCAAATTTCAATTGAAAACATTCATACGGGTTATAAACCCTAATTTTGAAATTCGAAAATTAAACTCATATTTGAACATGTTATTGAACTCCAAATCAGACGTATGACATATGAAAATCATCAGGAAAACAAGCTCTACAACATGCAATCATCAAATCATACAAACAATCATCTGAACAAAAATTCATATTTTTAATAAAATAAATTCGAAAATAAATAAATTTTTAGAAAAATACCCTTGATTTCTGCAGTGAAATAAAGCTCAGAATCTGATAGAACACCTCAAATCCTTCGTTTTGGTTACTCAAGCTTTAAAAACAGAGATCAGTAACGCCTTCGTTTTGCTGTTTGATTCTTAGAACAGTTTATGTAATTAGGGTTTTTCTCTGAAAATTATATAATTAACTATCTGCAAATGATTTTGATACGAAATAAAATACGGTAAAAGGCTATTTATAATTACGGAAAATTTGTATCCCGTTGGATCATTCCGGATATAAAACAGTACGTTTATCTGTAAAAACTGATCCAAACGGTATCGGTTTTCAGGATAATTATCCAAATCAGTACAATTTGTACTGCGGTCTTGGTCTCAGCGCCTGGTTACACGTATTACGAAGTGATAATTGGGATAGTTTAATAAAAAGCTCCCGTTTATCGAAAATACGGGTTTTATTGATTTACCGAAATGAGTATTGTATCGAAAATGTTGCGCCGGGACCCGCGCAGGACAAACCGTAAGCCGGATCGAAAAAGTCGAAACATGAAAAATGCTCGGAATATTGCAATTAGGTTAGGAAGAAGTTCTCGGAAGAGTTTCGGGTTCCAAAAACGTAACAACGGTTGACGTAGGTTGGTTCCCGTTTTTATAAAATAAATTTTAATTACCCGGAAAAAGATTTTAGAAATTTCATTTGATTCTTATAAATCCATTAATCAACATAAAAATAATTAGGATGATATGACAATTATCTATATTTTATTTTGGACATATAAAAATTAAAATACTCAATTAATATTATTTTTGAATATTCAAGTACAGATAACACTTAACAATTAACTCACAGAATAGATACTGGGCACACATAATAATATCAAAAATAATTACACGATATATCCCGGATATTACATAGGATGTCGATTGATTCGGCTCCTTTTTCAATAAAAAGGTTTTTAAGATTGGAATGGTTACTGGTTACTGGTTACAGCGTAGGTGATCGAGATATCGGTCCAACTGTAATATCTTTCAAGGCGAGTATATGCCTTTTCTGGCGCCCTATAGGTACCGTATGACTGCGGGATATGGGTAGTACCTATATTTACGGTATGGCTGCGGGATACCGTGCTGTTTCGTGACTGATCATCAGGAACATCATGAAATATAATTGGTTCCAATCTAAACTGTTATTTCTAAATTGTTTTGATAATCATAGAATAAATGGTTTATCAACTGTTTCTGTTTTGGATTAAAGGTGAAATGCGGTTTTGATTCAGTTTCTGATTTATGCTGATACTTACTTTGTTGTTAAATATCAAAGGCGGTATTAGTATAGATAATTGATGTTGACTTCAGTATGGGATGTGGTGAGCATCAAGAGTTCACATTGATATCTAATTTGATATGACAACAAAATGAGTATTAATATCAAGAGTTCGGTTTTGAGTAAAAGTTAATGATTCAATCCATAATCATTGTTTCTTGTTATTGTTGTTTACGATATTTCCGTAAACACTGTTTTACGAGTTTTATTCTCGTTAAGATTCAAAGTATTGCTGAAGTATTTTGCTCGAAAATATCAAAAAGAGTTTTGAATACAGTGAGAAACAATTATATGATTCTTTAAGAAAAAATTCTGTTTCAACAATTATGATTTTAAAATGTTCTGCTCTAATGCAGATGTCAGTTTTATATTAAAACGACCATATATATATGTCATAATGAAATTGCTGAGCATTTCTTCCGCTCATACTTGCCTGTTTTTAAATTTAACCTCCAGTGAGGATTAACTTGCGCTGTTTAGCCGCGTAATTCGAAGAAGCAAAGAAGAAGCTCTTGGAAGGTGGTTGGTCCAGGGTTTGCGGGCTAGTGTAAGTTCTGTTATGAAAAGTTGTTTATATTATATTATTTTATACTTGTGTATTTTATAGTTGGGCCTAGTATACTTCTTTTCGAAGTTATACTAGGGGGTTTAGCTTTGAGTTTGGAATTTGTTGAAAAGAGTTTTAAAAGAAAGTGAAAAATTTATTGGTGGAATTTGGAGATCTTGTTTCTAGAACTATAACCTTAAAAGATCTTGGATTAGTTGGGGTCATTTTTTCTAAATATCTTCCACTGGCATCTGCATTTTGATTTAACAAGTTAATTTGGATTGAGTTTTTATAGTGACGACCAAATCCTCTGACCCCGGATTTGGGGGCGTTACATTTAAGAACACAAATTTGTAGTAAAATAAATTTGATTAATACAATCAAGTGAGATCTTGATAATTTGTTTGTGTGTTTGTAGTTAAACATTTTATTACTACAAATTAATATATGCTTCTCCTTCTATATATTTAAGGGCAACCAAGGGCAATATGAGTCATTTTAATGGTTGTGAAGTTACGAGTTTACCCTTTTATATTCAAAAATTACACAAATGACATACATATATAATTTAAACTAAAATTAAGAAGAATTTATGTATACACCAAGATTCAAACCCTGACCTTCAATTGTTGAATTACATGTCACTACCACTATGCTGCATATCTTATTGAGTCCTATTCAAAAATCTTGATAAACCACATCATCTCTTTCTATCATAATCTTTTTCAATTATTTTAACTTTTGAGTAAATAAAGTGTTGCATTATATTATTTATGTAACTCCATTTTTTAGTTTTCATAGTTTAATTTATAATCATATCTCCTTCTATATATTAAAAGAGGACTACGGGCAAATTGAACCATTTTAATGGCGGTAAAATTACAATTTTTCCCTTTTCTGCTGGAAAATTATAAAAATGCGATTCCTCGCACAATTTTTGTTAAAAATGGGTATATTATTGTATCTACTAAGAATTAAACCCTAAATCTATTAATCAAAGATTTCATATCACTACCATTATGCTACATAACATCTTTACTTAATTTAAAATTCTTATTAGATAAACCACATCCTTTTTTTTATCAAATTTATTTTTATTACTTTTATATTTGAGTAAATAAAATATTGGTTTATATTATTTATGTGTCTCCTTTTTATTTAGTTTTTGTAGTTTCATTGTAAAATTTTAAAAATGCCACCACGTCATACTTGTTTCACTCACCTCATATTTATTTCCAATTTATTTCATTCACTTCACATTTATAAACTCTTTTAGTCTATATTGTTGTGCAAGACATACCTGTACCTTAACAAGACTAAGTCAAATTGACAACTCTAAGTAAGTTGCATTGTAATCTTAATTTGTATTTTGTACTTGTAACATTTAAAGTCTGTAAAAATGTCAAAAGAGCTGACTGGAGTATTTTTCTGTAAACAATGTCAAGCTTAAGAATTCTATCTGGAAGAAGATTAAAAAGATCATGCCTTAGAAGAATTATGAAGAAGCTTGGAGTTGAATAAATCTGTTTTGAGAAAAAATTTAAAGTCAAGATCTCTACAAATCACAGATTTAGTGTTAAAGAGAAGTCACTCGAGAACTCCAGAATGACCTATAGAGAACTCAGATTTATCGACAAGTCAACATTCATTAGAGAACTCTGAGTTATCGATAAGTCAAATTCCACTATAGAACTCAGAGATATCGATAAGCCAAAATTCACTAGGGAACTCTGAGTTATCGACAAGTCAAATTTGACTAGAGAACTCTGAGTTATCGAAAAGTCAATAAGCCACTAGAGAACTCAGAGATATAGATAAGTCAAAGTGAAGACATGAAGACTAGAGATATCGACAAGCTAAATTCTCTTATAGAGAACTCAGAGACCTTTACAAGTCAAATTTACTATAGAGTATTAGAGACCTTGATAAGCCAATATACTTATCGAGATGTCAAGTTCTCTATAAACCAAACTGGAGATCTCGAGGTAAAAACTCAAAGTACAAAATTGTAGACCAGTTCAATATCCAAGATTAACAATCAACAAACAATCCAACCAGCTGGATTGACAAGTCTACAAAAAGCATCTTGAAAAGTGTGCAAGATCAATGGTGAAGATTAACTGACAAAAGAAGATTAAGATTAACACATTATGCAAAGATATGCTAATCCAGAAATGGAAGATATACTTTTCCTAAAATGGAAATGATTAGTGACAGTTTACTAAAGTGAATATCATTTCTTATTGTACACTGTGTAAACCAGCAGTTAACTGAATTATAAAGTTAACACTGGTCCTTTGTTAGATGTAACAATTAGATCATAAATTTTTGTATTCTCTTAAGACAGAAGCTAAGCTCTTTATCAAAAAGAGCCTGGAAATTTTATAGCAAAACATTCTTAATTTTAATATAAAATTAAGTGAATTTTGAAAGATCTGTGTTCTTTATCATTGCATGTTTAATTTGTGCATTAACACAGTTCACTACAAGATTTGATTTACTTTGTTCACAACCAAAATAGTTCAAGAAAAGTATTAAAACACAAAAACACATTCACCCCCATCTGTGTATAATTCATTGCCTAACAAGTGGTATCAGAGCAAAATCTGAATGTATACAGATTCAAGATTTTGGAAGAATGAATACACAGAAAATCAGTAGCATCAAAATTCCTACATTTGACAAATCTAACTACACTCTTTAAAAAAAGAAAATGTTGTTGTTTATCAGGATGGCCTATCCACTCTATATCCAGATTCTCAAAATTGGGCCCTTCACTCCTATGGTTAGAGTTGAAGAATCAACATATGGTGATATGGTCATTCCAGCTCATTATGCTCCAAAAGACCCTTCTGAGTACACTGAGCCTAAAAAAGAGAAAGTTTCCCTGGATAGTGGCTTTCAGCTGATATTGATAGAGTCACTTGACAATGTAATGTACAACAACATTGTCAACTGTGACATTCCAAGCAGATTTGGGAAAAGATTAAAATACTCTGTGAGGGAACTGAGGAAGTTAGATCTAATCAAAGAAGGATACTGACTTCAAAATATGAGGGTTTCATGGCCAAGCCAAAAGAAAGTATCACTGATGTGTTTGAAAGGTTCAACAAGCTGATAAATGACTTGCAGCTTCATGATAAATACTATGAAGCTGAAGAGGTGAACTTGAAGTTTTTGCTCACACTCCCTGATCATTTGGAACGGAAAATCTCTGCAATCAGAGAAGGAAGAGATCTAAGCAAGATAACACTGGAAGTTCTTATTGGAATTTTAAAAACTTATGAATTAGAAATGATACAAAGAAAATCATTAAGAACTGGTCAAGGGCATGTTGTAGATGATTCAAGTGCTCTAATTGTCAATGAAAGCCATACCTCTAATGATGAGCCAAGATCCAAAACTCCAGTTGCCTACATAAGTGAGCAAAGAACAAATTATTCACAAAAACAAGTCATACTGGAACTGGAAGAAGATGAGTTCTACACCCTTGATGAACTTGATGAGCTAGATCAGTCAATGGCCTATTTGGCAAGAAAATTTTCTAACATTAGAGTAAAGAAGCCAAGATACTTCAAGGGTAAAGGACAGTCTTTTAACAAAGATAGCAGCTGGAAAGGAAAAGGGAAGTACATATCTGATAGCAAAAATGGTTACAAAACTGGATCTGTTGACAGATCAAAGATAAGGTGCTTCAACTGTGATGAACTAGGCCATTTTACTACAGAATACAAGAAACCCAAGAAAGCAAAGAAAGGCAAAGCTTATTGTTATTCCCTAACAATACAACAAGAATTACAGAAGGGGGGGTTGAATGTAATTCTGGCTTCTTTTTGGGATTTATGAAAAATGGTTCTAACTCAATAATATGTATGTGTTTGATTTACAAAGTGCGGAATACAGAGTTAAGTTAATCAAACATAAAGTAATAAAAACTCAGGTCTTTAAAACTTTCTGGTGGATTTGAATGTATCCACCATATATATATATATATATATCAAGAGAACCCTGTGAAGCTTGAATAGCTCATAGCTACTTTACAAGTGAACAAACAAACTACAGAGAAATTCTACACAATATAGCTTACAAATGTTTTTCTGCTAAAAATGTGTTTGCTTAGTTTGTTTGTTCTACAAGATACACTTGGTTTATATATCATCAAGTTTACATTATAATAAGACAAGATAATAAAACAAAACCTATCAAGTCTAACTCCATGCTGCTTCACTACTCTATTCCAGCATCTTTGAATATCTTCATAATAGCATGGAAATGGTAATGCTTCTTTGTTCTCAAAACCCTGCTAAACAGGCTGCCACATTCCTTTTGCAACCACTCAATGCATGTGATTGTGAAAGGCATATGTCATAGCCTACTCGTTTATTCGAGTATTTAACTCAACTCAAATAAGAATGTAATAAGTAAATAGTGGATCTATCATCAGAGAGATCTCACAAAGTAACATCTGTCAAAGAATAAAGAAACATTGTTCATCTGCAGACTTGAAGATTCACTGGAAGAAGTTCAAGAATTTGATCATGCCTCAGTGATATAAATCAAGATCGTGGATTTAATCAAGTGACAGAGATCTCGTCAGGGTATCATTTATTACAAGGATTCAATTAGAATATCAAAGTCAAGACATGAAGAAACGTCACCAAAGTTAGTCACTCATGAACCAGACAGTACATCGAGTGTCAGCATTGAAGTGGCGGAATTGATTCATAAGTCTCAGTGACTTTCAGAAGATTGTCAGAAGAATGGATGCTGCTCAGGGTTAGTATTAATTCTCTATTAATTAATTAAGTCATATAATTTAATTAAGAAAATAAATTATATCTGCAAAGTTTAATTTATTGATTAATTAAATTAAATTGATTAATTAATTTAGAATTAATATTAAGGATTTACAAGATTTTAATTGGTTTAAAATCTGCTTAAAATCAGCAAGACAATTTATTTGAACTAGTATGACAATCGGTATGACAATTGATAGTCATACCGAAAGTCATGCCAATACATTTAATTGTCTTATTAGAATTTCTGTTTAGATTAAAATCTGTTATTAATTCAGCAAGACAATTTATTTGAACTAATATGACAATCGGTATGACAATCTATAGTCAAACCGAAAGTCTTGCTAGCTCATTTTTAATTGTCTTGCTAGTTGTAAACATTGTCCTACCGAAAGTCTCACAAGCTTAAAGGATTGTCATTCCAATTCAATCTACTCGGCTGTGTTGTTTAAAAGAAGCAGAAGACCAGTTCATAAGAAAAAAGGCAATCAAACAGAACATACTCAAGAACAAAAAGAAAAAGGAGCAGAAAAATATTACATCTCATCTGCAACTTCAAGATCAATTTCTAGATAGTAAAGTTAAATCCAATCAACTAGAAATACTTATCTTGTTCTTGTGTATCAATCTAGCGGATTAAAATCCCTAGAACTTAATCTCAAATCGCATTTAGCATTTGATCTTTTAATTACAAAAATAGAAAAAGTTCATGTCGAATTTATTCTAGATTTATAATAATTGATTTGAGATTAATCCCTTGTAACCGATACCGTAGTTGTAACACCTTTCAAGTTTAATAAAAGTTTTATTTAACTTGAATTTTGTTTCATAATTTTATTCCGCATTTTATTCGACTAAACGGTATTGTTTGCATTCAACCCCCCCTTCTACAAACAAATTGGGACCTAACAATTGGTATCAGAGCCTTCTGATTAACGTACAAATCTAGATCCTAGACTTTTGTGTTTCTTTCACTTCTTGAATTTTTTTTATTCACTCAAAAAATTCATAATGACTACACAAAAAGTTGGAACCGTTAAAATTCCACTTTTCGATAAAGAAAATTATGTTATGTGGAAGAAGAAGATGCTACTATTTTTACAGGTTGCTAATCCCAAATATTTGCAAGTGTTGAAGAAGGGTCCAAAAATTCCTATGGTTATGGAACCAGAGGTAATAGAAAATGATGTGGTGATCACCAAAGCGAGAACTTATGTGAAGGATCCTGAGGACTTCTCTCCTGCTGAAATAGAAGAAGCTTCCCTGGATGCTAGCCTTCAATTAATCTTAGTAGATTCCCTTAATCCCCTGATGAATAGACATGTGATGAATTGTAAAGATTCCAAACATATCTGGGAAACTATTGAGATTATTAATGAAGGCACAGAGGAAGTTAGGGAGAACAAACTAGAAATCCTAACCTCTGAGTATGAATACTTTAAATCCAATCCAGGAGAAGGTATCACTGAAGTGTTTGAGAGGTACAATGCATTGATCAACAACCTGAACATTAATGGTAAATACTATTCCATCAGGGAGGTCAACAAAAAGTTCCTTTTAACACTGCCAACTCATCTCGAACATAGAATCACTGCCATAAGAGAAGCAAGAGATCTGAGTGAGATTTCTTTGGAAAGGCTCTATGGTGTGTTAAAGACTTATGAGTTGGAGCAGATTCAGCAGAAGGAAGTTTACGGGAAAGGAAGAGTGGTCAGCACGTCTACTGCTCTAGTAGCTGATGAACAACAACAACAACCACAATATCAACAACAATCTCAACAGTCAGAAAGAATGGTACAGTCTTCCAAGGTTGAAGGTAATGTGATAGTAGCAGAATTTGATTCTCCTACTACAAATCAATCAGGAGATGATTATTATTCCTTGGAAGAACTGGAGCAATTGGAGGATGAGTCAATGGCCCTGATTGTCAAGAGATTCTCAAATGTCAGATTCAAAAGGAATCCCAAGTTCAAGTACAAGTCCAACTACAACAGATTCCAGAAAGGTGGATCTTCATCCTCTAACACCAGCAGTGGTGGGTATAAAACAGGGATGGTTGATCGAAGCACCATTCGATGCTTCAACTGTAATGAGTTGGGACACTTTGCCACAGAATGCAGGAAGCCAAAACAAGCTAGGAAGAACTCTTACGATTCTAATCAGAAGAGTAAATCTGAAAGGGCGTACCTGGCAAAGGGAAGAAGCTGGGATGATACTGACAGTGAAGATGAAGAAGTTGGGAATCTTGCTCTCATGGCTAGTAATGCAAGCACCTCATCGTCAAGAAAAGAGGTAAAATTTACTGATGCTGAATTAGTTTATCATCTAGGAGGTTCCTTAGATTGTGCTCGTCGTGATAATGAATTGTTAAATCAACAAATCAAAGACCTTGAGAAAGAGGTCAATGAATTAAGACTTGTGCACATTAATCAAGATAAACTAAAAGAACAAGTATCTTTTCTAGAGAATAGAGTTGACTGTTATAGACAACTCGAAACTATTCTCAAAGACAAGATCACTGGTCTTGAGGCTAAGGTTAAAGCTTACTTTAATTCTTGTTCGAAGTCCAAAGAGTTTTACAATAAGCAAGCTGTTAATCAAACACATGGAATAGGTTATGATTACAATGCTGCTATTGGAAAATTAGGCATAAACTCCCCTCCTCATGTATGTGCTAAAGGCAGGGAAGTACCACATGTGCTTAAGGGTGTTGATGAACCCCTCTATAAAGAATCAATTGCTGAACCATTTGATGAGACCTCTTTTATTATTCAAGAAGAAATCCGTGCTGAAGATAATGCTAATGGGAAAGCTGTCTCCAAGTCAAGTGTGTCAAAAGTTCCAGTCAAGGTTGTGAAAGCAACTGAGACTAACTCAGACACACATGAGTTGGATAACACAAATGCCATGTCTACCATGTATAAGTTGCCTATTGTTAATCCTTCTCATAAAGCATGTGGTGTTCCTGATTGTATGTCTTGTGCTTTTAATCTGTTGTTTGCTTATTTTAATGGTAAGCATGTTTCTAATGATAAGACTACTCCTCGTCAGCATGTGAATAATAGAAAGTATGATAGGTCTAAGACTGCTAGTCCTCCTAAAGCTAGAAAGGAGACATTTGTGCCTAAGCCTAACCAGAAATTTGTCAAGGCTGTTCACAAGGTCAAATGTTCAGTCATTGAGAACGTTGAGAATATTGAAATTAAGAATGTTGTTTTGCCTGATAAAGGCCAATTTTACAAGTATGTCGGACCCAGCCAAGCTTGGGTTCCGAAGAAGTTCTAATCCATTTGTATTACAGGGCATTAAACAGGTACAACCGGTAGTGTGGATTCTTGATAGCGGATCGTCAAGACATATGACCGGAGATAGAGCCCTGCTATCAAATGTGGTTGAGAAAGCTGGCCCAGTGGTTACCTTTGGAGATAACAGCAAAGGTTTAACGGAGGGATATGGCTGTTTGCTAGCTGGAAATGTTATCATTGAAAATGTATATGTTGTGCAAGGACTTGAACACAATCTGCTTAGCATTAGTCAGTTCTGTGACAACGGCTACAATGTTTTATTCGACAAGCTGAAGTGTCAGATTTTGCACAAGAAAAGTGAAAAACCCTCCTTAATGGGAATCCGGAAAGGAAATCTGTTCGTAGCTGACATGAACTCTGGAAGCAATCTTGAAGTCAATTGTTTCTATGCAAAGGCATCGTCAGATGAGAGTTGGCTATGGCACAAGAGACTTTCCCATCTCAATTTCAAAACAATGAATTCTCTTGTCAAAAGAGAATTGGTAAGAGGTCTGCCTCAGCTGGAATTCTCGCCAGGAGGACTATGTGAGGCTTGCCAGAAAGGAAAGTCAAAGAAAGCAAGTCACAAAGGCACTGACACATCTTCCATAACTGGTGTTCTGCAATTATTGCACATGGATTTATTTGGTCCAGTTAATATCCTTTCTATGTCAAAGAAGTGTTACTGTCTTGTGATAGTTGATGACTATTCCAAGTATATGTGGGTTTTATTTCTTCACTCTAAGGATGAAACACCACAAGTTGTGATTGATCATATCAAGATGATTGAGTTAGATTCTAACGTCCCTGTTAGAGCAATAAGGTCAGATAATGGAACAGAATTCAAGAATGCACTTCTCAATGGATTCTGTACAGACAAAGGGATTACCAGACAATTTTCAGCTCCTAGAACCCCTCAGCAAAATGGAGTGGTAGAAAGGAAGAATCGTACATTGATTGAAGCTGCAAGAACGATGTTAAGTGAATCAGGTCTTCCAATGTACTTTTGGGCTGAAGCTGTCAATACTGCATGTTAAACTCGAACTCTAATCAACAAAGACTTCATGAAAACTCCTTATGAGATTTTGAATGAACAGAAACCTTCTATCAAATACTTTCATGTATTTGGTGCCAGATGCTTCGTGCTCAAGGATGGAGATGATCGTCGTGGTAAGTTCGAGGCAAAGGCATATGAGGGTATTTTTGTTGGATATGGAAGAAGATCATATAGAGTGTATATCATTGATCAACACAAAGTAACTGAAAGTGTCAATGTTACATTTGATGACACTAAACTCCCTAGTATCCAAACTGAAGATCCTTCTGAGAAACTGAAGTTTGATGATACGTCAGATTCAGAATCAGAACATGGTCAAGAACCTGAGGTTGTTGCTGGTGAAGAACCTGTTAATCCTGATGATACTCAAGGTAATAGTGATGGAAACTTTGGCAACAATGGAGATACCACTGCTACTGACGGAGAATCTTCAAGTCAACATGGCAACAACTCAGGGGGAGATGCTGAAGGATCATCTAGTAGGACACAACATCACAATGAATTTCAAGGCGAATCATCAAGATCAAATCTTCCAAGACAGACTGTCTGGAATAAAGCTCACCCTTTTGAGTTGATTATTGGTGATCCAGATGTTGGAGCCAGAACTAGACGTGCTACTCAAAATGAGTGTCTGTTCTCAGGATTTCTTTCTGAGATGGAACCTAAGAAAATTGAAGAAGCACTGACTGATCCAGATTGGGTGATTGCTATGCAAGATGAACTCAATCAGTTTGAAAGTCAACAAGTCTGGAAACTGGTACCTAGGCCTGTACACAAGAAAGCTGTTGGTACTAGGTGGGTATTCAGGAATAAACTAGATGAAGATGGTGTGGTTATAAGAAACAAGGCAAGACTGGTAGCTAAAGGGTATTCTCAAGCTGAAGGCATTGATTATGATGAAACCTATGCTCCAGTGGCTAGACTTGAGGCCATCAGGATATTTCTGGCATTCGCAGCATTTTCAAACTTTAAAGTTTATCAAATGGATGTCAAGAGCGCCTTTCTGAATGAAAAACTGGATGAAGAGGTATATGTAGAGCAACCTCCTGGTTTTGAAGATCCAGATCATTTGGATTTTGTCTTCTTTCTTTTCAAGGCTATCTATGGGCTAAAACAGTCTCCAAGAAAATGGTATGACACTCTCTCTGAATTTCTTATTGAAAATAGCTTTATTAGAGGTGTCATAGACAAAACTCTCTTTTCTAAAACACATAAGAAGGATACTATATTAGTCCAAGTCTATGTGGATGATATAATATTTGGGTCTACTAATGATAATCTCTGTAAGAGATTTGCTAAGTTAATGCACAGCAAGTTTGAAATGAGCATGATGGGAGAGCTGAAGTTCTTTCTTGGATTACAAGTAAATCAAAGGTTAGATGGAACATTTATTTGTCAATCCAAGTATCTCAAGGAACTCCTCAAAAAGTACAATCTAGAGGATTCTGCATCAGCAAGGACTCCATCAACTACAGCTGTCAAGCTTGGACCATGTGAAAACTCCATTAAGGTAGATGTCACAAGCTACAGAGGTATGATTGGCTCGTTACTCTATCTTACTGCAAGTAGACCAGATATTATGTATGCTACATGTTTATGTGCAAGGTTCCAAGCGGATCCTAGAGATATTCATCTCGTTGCTGTTAAACGAATCTTAAGATATCTTAAGGGAACACCAAATCTAGGTATTTGGTACCCTAAAGAATCTGGTTTTAACCTTGTCGGATATACAGATTCAGATTATGCAGGAAGTGTTGTTGATAGGAAAAGCACCTCAGGAAGTTGTCAATTCCTAGGAAGCAGGCTAGTCTCATGGTACAGCAAGAAACAGCAAACAGTTTCCAACTCAACGGCCGAGGCTGAATATATTGCTGCTGGAAGCTGCTGTGCTCAGATCTTGTGGATTAGGAACCAACTACGAGACTATGGCTCTGTATTGAACAAGATTCCTATTTTATGTGACAACACAAGTGCAATAGCCATCACCAACAACCCTGTGCAGCACTCGAGGACAAAGCACATTGACATCAGGTATCATTTTATTAGAGAGCACGTCATGAATGGTACTGTTGAACTATTTTTTGTTCCAACAGAAGAACAAATAGCAGATATTTTCACTAAACCACTTGACGAATCCACATTTACCAGATTAGTTGGTAAATTGGGCATGTTGAATAGTTTTAGTGATTAATTTAGTTAATATCTGAGATCTGTTCTTGAATGAATTTACAAATGAATTTTTCATAAATGAAAAATTCATTTGCAAATTTATGTTATCATTTTATCATATTTCTTGCTTAATTCTATGTAATTTATAGTATCTTATCTGTTTTATTTTCCCTTCTTGTTAATTTAAAATATCTCAGAATATTTTATTTTCTCTAAAAATATTTTTCTATGAATTTTATTTGCTAAAATTCAACAGAAATCTATTTTTGGAATAAAAATAATTAATTCTGAAATATTGTCTTTGATTTTGTAAATATTTTCTGATATTTTTACTAAGTTATATAAGTCTTTATTCCAGTACATATTTATATATGTGTGTTTCTGTGTTTAAAGCTGATATGACAATCGGCAAGACAATTGAAATTGTCTTGCTGAAAGTCATTTCAGTTTAAATTTTGTTTATTATGTTATTCAGTATAGTTTTATACTGGCAAGACAATCGGTATGGCTATCAATTGTCTTGCCAGTTTTAAACCTTATATATAATTATTTTCCTTTTATTATTATACTGGTATGACAATCGGTATGACTATCAGATTGTCATACCAGTTATAATTTTAGTATTTATTCTTTTATTTGTTTTCTTTCTTTTTACCTGGTATGACAATCGGTATGAC
This sequence comes from Apium graveolens, assembly GCF_009905375.1. Lineage (NCBI taxonomy): Eukaryota > Viridiplantae > Streptophyta > Magnoliopsida > Apiales > Apiaceae > Apium > Apium graveolens. The sequence continues at coordinate 54,079,874 of NC_133651.1, forward strand.
AATCCCGGATTGTCATACCAGCTGTAATATAAAGGCGTGTGTTTGTTGTTTTTTTAACCATTTTCAGCAGTTCCGTTCTTTTCCAAAAATTCGAACAGTTTTTTTTCTCTTCAGTTTTCTCTCTTCTCTCTCTTCGAACTAAAACCAACGAATTGTCTGTCTTCCTTGCTCGAGTTTTCACTCAGCATACTAAAACTTCACTCCTGTGATATATACACACGTATATACTTACGGAAGTGCTGCCCATTTTTTTCTTTCTTTCTTTTCTTTTACTTCAATTCGATTTTTCCCAAAATCAGTTCTTTTTATTTTTATTTCAATTTCTGATTTGTGTCTTTTGGTTTGTCAAAACTGCGTTTGTGAGTTAAGAATTTTAACGAGATACATTTCTGTCTAAAATTTTCGATTATAATTAATTTAATTCGAATTATTAAATTAATTTAATTAATTCGAATTTTCTTAATATTATTCTTAAAATTCTGAAAAGCGTGTGTCTTATTATTATTTTAAATGGCTCTCAATTTCCAAATTGTCGCGCATAATCAGGTTGGTTATTTTAATCCGGAAAAATGTGATGTTGAAAAATTTAAGCCATGGATTAGATTTTTAAATGACCATTCGATTGTTAGCTCTGCTATTAAATCAAATGTGATTTTAAACGTCGATCTACTTAGACTGATTTGCACAACCTCTACTGTGGCCGATGATTCAAAATCTTTTTCATTCACCGTCGCAAACACACAGTATGTAGTTGATGAAACAGTCGTCAATCGTGCGTTAAATTTTCCACTAGACAATTTCTGTAATTTACCCGCTGAAAATGATATCACAAATTTTTTCAATGCTATTCACTATCAGGGGGTGATCAATTTAACCAAACTTTCTAAATCAAATTTGGTGTCTGAATGGGATATTTTCTTCGATACACTTTCCAAAGTGTTTGCCAACTGCACAAAATCCAATTTTCATAACATCACTTCCACTCTGCAGTATATTGGTCTTGCGGTTGTTTTCAATCAAAGGATCAATTTTGGCAAACTACTTTTTCCCATTCTCTTGAGACATCTAACTTCTGCTTTACGTGATCATTCTACAAATCGTAGGGTATCATGTTACTATGCTCGTTTTCTCATGCTTATAGCAGATCATCTTCTCACACCTGAACACAAAGCCCTTTTTGCTAACTCTGCAGTAACCGAACCCCCTCCAGTTAGCAAAAAGATTTACACTCGCCAAGACACAACCTTCAAATTAATGCAAGTTCCAGTACTTGTATCTGCTTTCATGGCCACTTATATTCCTTTACCTATTTTCAATCTTCCCGACCATGAACAGCAACCTCAACCTCCAGTGGTTCAAGCCACCCAGGCTCTTCCATTACAGGTAGTAATTCCTCACTCTCACTCTCTTCCTACTTCTGTTGAAAGACCCCCAGTGGTTGATAGGGCTGACCATGAAGTTGTAGAACCACAGCTTCAATCCCAGGTCATAGAGCCAAACACAGAGTCACATTCTATCTCAACCTCTCCCCCACTGTCTAAAATGTTACCCAGGAGATTACTAGGAAGTAGTACATTGTTAAATATGAGTGAACCCTCAGCTCTGCCTCCTCCTAAGAAAAGAAAAACATATTCTGAGGCATCTGAAAGCCCATCCTTGTCCTCCCAACAGGACATGGACTTTGAAATGGCCAATGAACAGTTACTAGAGGCATTCTCTCAACAGGATGCATCTATTGAAATTCGCCATAGGGCCATGGCATCTTGTACTGAGTCAAGCACAATTCCATTACTCACAATGGAACCATACACTTCCCCGGATCATACTCAGGACACACAGCGAGGAGTGCACGTAGAGTCGGTTACAGTGCCTGCCATAGTTACGGCAGAAGAGCAGTCACATGCTTCAGAGGGAAAATCTGACTCTCCGCCATCTTTAATAGAGTCATTTTCTCCTCTCCCAGATCCAACACCTCTGGCTCCCTTATGGGATTCTCCACTCGCAGATTTATCTGGAGAAAGTGGAGGGCAACTCGGTCAATCTATCCCTGAAGCAATTCAGACATCTATTCCAAAAGATTTGATAGGTTTGACTGAGGATCGGGACTCGCGAATTCCCATTGCACCACCACTGACCTCTCTTGAAGAGGCTAGGGTGATTTTTAATGCAGGTACAGAAGAACAGCAACAGGAAGACTCCTCACGAGCAATTATATTGAGAGAAACACATGCACGTGAGGTGAGTGAGCCAAACACGAGTGAAATTCAGGTGAGAGCACACACAGACACTGATACTGTAAACCTGTTAGCTCAGATTGCTGCCCTAAAAGAAGAACTTGCTAAAAGCCAAGCTGAAGCTCAAGCATTCAAAGTACAAGTGGTTGAACGGTCTTCTTCTTCCACCTCTGTCAACAATCAGCTTGCAATCATAAGGAATGACATCTCAGATCTAAAGACCACTGTAATACCAAAGCTCAATTCTATTAAGGACATCTCAATGAAGGGATGAAGCACCTATATTACATGATCAAGAATTCTCATTGCCCTAATGAAGAACAAAGAGCTTATTTTGAAGGACCGTCTGGTGGAGGATCAGGCTCTGGAGGTGATGGAGGTTCCAAAGGAAGATCAGAAGAGGATCCCTCAACTAAGGGGGAGAAGAAAGGGAGTAGTGCCAAAGGGAAAGAAAAAAATACCTCTGCTGGAAACAAAGGAAAGGCTGATGATGTCTACTACAGTGGAGAACAGGATGACTTTGATATTTTTGACATTCCCACTGAACCAGTTCAGGAAGATAAAGATGGGTTATTTGAAGCTGAAGAGGAAAGTGGTTTTGAAGATTGGGAAGAGGAAGATACAGTGGATCCTATGTTTGAGAAAGAATTTCAGAAGGAGCAGTCAGAGATGAAAAGAAAAGAAGCTGAACTCAAGAAGGTCTCTCAGATCATTGACAGGAGGAAAGACATATAAAGAACAGAAACTCTTCAAAAGCAACGTCTTCATGACATTAAGGCTCAAGAAAGGAGAAGAGATGTCAGACTAAAGATTGGTGAAAAATGGGATGAAGCTAGGAGAGTACTCGATATGCCTCAGCTGAGCACTAACAATGATAGGCAGTTCTTACATCTTCTTGACAAGCTGGAAATCTCAAATCCTAACAATGACATGTACATGAATGCTATCAAGACTGAAGTCTCAAGGATCACAGCTGCTTTTGATAGATCCCTAAATGAGATGAGCATTTTTGTATATTGTCAGAGTGAAGGATCATTCAAGGTGTCACTTCATCTATTTGAGAATCGTTCTTTGTCAGAGATTTGGGTTCTTTTAAACAAAGTCAAAAGAAGCTCAGAATTGAATGAAGTTCTTCGAGAAAGGCTTAAAGAGTTTGCCAGCAGGGCTAGTCCTCAAGTGGTCAACAATCCTCATCAGGTGAGATTCTTTAAGTCTGATTGTCTTCAAATCTGTCAGCTAGATGTACAATCTCTTAAAGACTACTCAGCTAAGCATCTGGTCTGGATGGAACATCATTTGAGAACTGCTGGATATTCATCCATGTTGAAGACTCAAGCTGCTGACTTGATTCAAGCTTATTGTGAAAAGAATGTTAAAAGGTACACTCAACTCAAGAATAAGCTGAAGTCAGTTGGAGTTCAACCAGTCAGACCAGCAAGCTTCACTTCAGAAAAGGATCGTGTCTTTGACAAGGAATTGCTTCAAGATTTAGAAGAAGGTGAAGTCAGAAGAGAAGACAACTGAAGTCAATTAGCTCAAAACTCAATGTAATATGATTAGAGCTTTATGAATCAAGATAGTCTAATGTAGTTATATGTTCAGGCTAGAAGAACATCTATCTTGTATTCACTTGTAAATTTCATTTGGAATCTGGAAAATGTTAAATATAATCCAGAACTTTTCTGCTATTTACTTTACATTACTGTTTATATCTTTTTCTTATTTGTTAGTTGAGTTATCCTCTAGGTATTTGTTGTTATTGTCTAACAAGCAAATAGGGGGAGATTGAAAGGCATATGTCATAGCCTACTCGTTTATTCGAGTATTTAACTCAACTCAAATAAGAATGTAATAAGTAAATAGTGGATCTATCATCAGAGAGATCTCACAAAGTAACATCTGTCAAAGAATAAAGAAACATTGTTCATCTGCAGACTTGAAGATTCACTGGAAGAAGTTCAAGAATTTGATCATGCCTCAGTGATATAAATCAAGATCGTGGATTTAATCAAGTGACAGAGATCTCGTCAGGGTATCATTTATTACAAGGATTCAATCAGAATATCAAAGTCAAGACATGAAGAAACGTCACCAAAGTTAGTCACTCATGAACCAGACAGTACATCGAGTGTCAGCATTGAAGTGGCGGAATTGATTCATAAGTCTCAGTGACTTTCAGAAGATTGTCAGAAGAATGGATGCTGCTCAGGGTTAGTATTAATTCTCTATTAATTAATTAAGTCATATAATTTAATTAAGAAAATAAATTATATCTGCAAAGTTTAATTTATTGATTAATTAAATTAAATTGATTAATTAATTTAGAATTAATATTAAGGATTTACAAGATTTTAATTGGTTTAAAATCTGCTTAAAATCAGCAAGACAATTTATTTGAACTAGTATGACAATCGGTATGACAATTGATAGTCATACCGAAAGTCATGCCAATACATTTAATTGTCTTATTAGAATTTCTGTTTAGATTAAAATCTGTTATTAATTCAGCAAGACAATTTATTTGAACTAATATGACAATCGGTATGACAATCTATAGTCATACCGAAAGTCTTGCTAGCTCATTTTTAATTGTCTTGCTAGTTGTAAACATTGTCCTACCGAAAGTCTCACAAGCTTAAAGGATTGTCATTCCAATTCAATCTACTCGGCTGTGTTGTTTAAAAGAAGCAGAAGACCAGTTCATAAGAAAAAGGGCAATCAAACAGAACATACTCAAGAATAAAAAGAAAAAGGAGCAGAAAAATATTACATCTCATCTGCAACTTCAAGATCAATTTCTAGATAGTAAAGTTAAATCCAATCAACTAGAAATACTTATCTTGTTCTTGTGTATCAATCTAGCGGATTAAAATCCCTAGAACTTAATCTCAAATCGCATTTAGCATTTGATCTTTTAATTACAAAAATAGAAAAAGTTCATGTCGAATTTATTCTAGATTTGTAATAATTGATTTGAGATTAATCCCTTGTAACCGATACCGTAGTTGTAACACCTTTCAAGTTTAATAAAAGTTTTATTTAACTTGAATTTTGTTTCACAATTTTATTCCGCATTTTATTCGACTAAACGGTATTGTTTGCATTCAACCCCCCCTTCTACAAACAAATTGGGACCTAACAGATTGTATTGTCACTGTCACCAGATATTTGAATTGATCATCCGTCAGGTACATGCTTGATATCCGTCGGGTAGCCTTGTTGATCATCCGTCGGGTAGCTTTGTTGATCATCCGTCGGGTAGCCATTTATCACTTGACTCCATTTCATTTGTGCAGAATTATAAGACATCTTATATTTACATTTAATCAACCTATTCTGCACATCTACTAGCAGTCTACATGATTCATAAGCTACTACAGAATCTATACAAAGTTATTTGCAGAAATGTGCTATAGTACTTATTGTTACATAAGCTACTCACCCGGTGGATATCTGTAAGTTATATGTCATAGCCTATTTGTATATTCGAGGATTCAACTCAACTCAAATAAGAATGTAATAAGTAAATAGTGGATCTACCATCAAAAGAGATCTCACAGAGTAACATCTGTCAGAGGATTCAGAAACAAGGTTCATCTACAGACTTGAGGAATTAATTCACTGGAAGAAGTTCAAGAAATTGATCATGCCACAGTGATATAAATCAAGAGTGTGGATTTAATCAAGTGACAGAGATCTCGTCAGAGTATCATTAATTACAAGGATTTAATCTGAAGAAAATCAAAGTATCAAAGTCAAGACATGAAGAAAAGTCACGGAAGTTAGTCACTCATGAACCAGACAGTACATCGAGTGTCAACATTGAAGTGGTGGAATTGATTCATAATTTTCAGTGATTTTCAGAAGATTGGTTGCTGCTCAGGATTAGTATTAATTCTCTATTAATTAATTAAGTCATATAATTTATTTAAGAAAATAAATTATATCTGCAAAGATTAATTTATTCATTAATTGAATTAATTGATTAATTAATTCAGAATTAATATTAAGGATTTTTCAGAATTTAAATTGGATTAAAAACAGTCTTAAATCAGCAAGAAAATTGAAAATGAACTAGCATGACAATCAGGATTGTCATACCGATTGTCATGCCAAGTCATTTCAATTGTCCTACCGAAAGTTCTACTGGGAAGGAGATAGTCTTGCTAGTTCAACTGATTGTCATACCGAAAGTCATTGTAGTTCAATCAGATTGTCTTGCTAGTTCAATCCATTGTCCTACCGAAAGTCTTGCCAGCTATAGGATTGTCATTCCAGTTCAATTCAATTCTGTTGAATGAATTAAAAAGACACAGAAGCAGCAGAAAGAAATCATCATCAAATACACAAGTCAACAAACAAGAACAGAGCAGCCGCAACAAACATTTTATTCTTCTCTGCAAAACTTCAAGATCAATTTCTAGATTGTAAAGTTAAATCCAATCAACTAGAAATCTTTATCTTGTTCTTGTGTAACAATCTAGCGGATCAAAATCCCTAGAACTTAATCTCAAATTGCGTTTAGCATTTGAATCTTTTTATTACAAAAATAGAAAAAGTTCATGTCGAATTTATTCTAGATTTGTGATAATTAATTTGAGATTAATTCCTTGTAATCGATACAGTTGTTGTAACACCTTTCAAGTTTAATAATATTCTTATTTAACTTGAATTTTGTTTCACATTTTTTTATTCCGCATTTAATTCGATTATTCGGTATAGTTTGTATTCAACCCCCCTTCTACAAACACATTGGGACCTAACAATTGGTATCAGAGCCTTCTGATTAACGAACAAATCAAGATCCTAGACTTTTGTGATTTTTCAACTCCTTGAATTTTTATTCATTCAAAAATTCATAATGACTTCACAAAAAGTTGGAACCGTTAAAATTCCACAATTTGATAAAGAGAATTATATTATGTGGAAGAAGAAGATGCTCTTGTTTTTATAAGTGGCAAATCCCAAATATACAAACTTGTTAAAGAAGGGGATAAAAACTCCGATGGTTATTGAACCGGAGGTGATAGTAGATGATGTTGTGATCACCAAAGCCAGAACCTACCCTAAAGATCCTGAAGATTTTACTCCTGATGAAAAGGAAGAAGCCTCCTTGGATGCCAGCCTTCAATTAATTTTAATCGATTCCCTTGATCCCTTGATGAACAGACATGTGATGAACTGTAAAAATTCCAAACACATGTGGGAAACTATTGAGGTGATCAATGAAGGCACAGAGGAAGTTAGGGAGAACAAGTTGGAGATCCTAACCTCTGAGTATGAACATTTCAAATCAAATCCAGGAGAAGGAATTACTGAAGTGTTTGAGAGGTACAATGCGTTGATTAACAACCTGAACATCAATGGAAAATTTTATTCAATCAGGGAGGTCAACAAAAAGTTCCTTTTAACACTGCCAACTCATCTTGAACATAGAATCACTGCCATTAGAGAAGCTAGAGATCTGAGTGAGATTTCTTTGGACAGGCTCTATGGAGTGTTAAAAACCTATGAGTTGGAGCAGATACAACAGAAGGAAGTCTACGGGAAGGATAGAATGGTCATCACATCTACTGCACTTGTAGCTGAAGGTCAACAACAACAGCAATCTCAACAATTGGAGAGAATGGTACAGTGTTCCAAGGCTGAGGAAAATATGTTAGTAGCAGAATATGATCCTCCTACTACAAATCAATCAAGTGATGATTTTTATTCCTTGGAAGAGCTAGAGTAATTGGAAGACGAGTCAATGGCCCAAATTGTCAAGAGATTCTCCCATGTCAGATTCAAGAGGAATCCCAAGCTTAAGTACAAGTCCAACTATAACAAATTCCAGAAAGGTGGATCTTCATCCTCTAACACCAGCAGTGGTGGATACAAAACAGGGATGGTTGATTGGAGCACCATTAGATGCTATAACTGCAATGAGTTGAGACACTTTGCCACAGAATGTAGGAAGCCAAAGAAAGTAAGAAAGAACTCTGAAAGGGCTTATCTGGCAAAGGGAAGAAGCTGGGATGATACTGACAGTGAAGATGAAGATGAAGGAAATCTTGCTCTTATGGCTATTGATGGAAAAGCTTCATCGTCAAGAATAGAGGTAAAACTTTCTGATGCTGAAATGGTTTATCATCTAAGAGGTAACTTAGATAATGGACGTCGTGATAATGAACTGTTAAGTTTACAGATCAAAGACCTTGAGAAAGAGGTCAATGAATTAAGACTTGTGCATATTAATCAAGACAAATTAAAAGAACAAGTATCTTTTCTAGAGAATAGAGTTGACTGTTACAGAAAACTCGAAACTATTCTCAAAGACAAGATCACCGGTCTTGAGACTAAGGTTAGAGCCTACTTCAATTCTTGTTCGAAGGCTAAAGAGTTCTACAGTAAGCAAGCTGTTAATCAAACATCTGGAATAGGTTATGATTACAATGCTGCTATTGGAGAATTAGGCATAAACTCCCCTCCTCGTGTATGTGCTAAAGGGAGGGAAGTACCACATGTGCTTAAGGGTGTTGATGAACCCCTCTATAAACCATCAATTGCTGAACCATTTGATGTGACCTCTTCTGTTATTCAGGAAGAAATACGTGCTGAAGATCATGCTAATGAGAAGGTTGTTTCCAAGTCAAGTGTGTCGAAAGTTCCAGTCAAAGTTGTGAAAGCAACTGAGACTAACTCAGACACACATGAGTTGGATAACAAAAATGCCATGTCTACCATGCATAAATTGCCTGTTGTTAATAACTCTCATAAAGCATGTGGTGTTTCTAATTGTATGTCTTGTGCTTTTAATATGATGTATGCTTATTTTAATGGTAAGAATGTTTCTAATGATAAGACTACTCCTCGTCAGCATGTGAATAACAAGAAGCATGATAGGTCTAAGACTGCTAGTCCTTCTAAGGCTAGAAAGGAGACATTTGTGCCTAAGCTTAAACAGAAATTTGTTAAGGCTGTTTACAAGGTCAAATGTTCAGTCATTGAGAAAGTTGAGACCATTAAAATTAAAAATGTTGTTTTTCCTGACAAAGGACAGTTCTACAAGTATGCCGGGCCCAACCAAGTTTGGGTTCCGAAGAAGGGTTAATCCATTTGTGTTGCAGGGCATTAAAACAGGTGAAACCGGGAGTGTGGATTCTTGACAGTGGATCATCAAGACATATGACCGGAGATAGAGCCCTGCTATCAAATGTGGATTGAGAAAGCTGGCCCCCTGGTTACCTTTGGAGATAATAGCAAAGGTTTATCCGAGGGATATGGCTGTTTGCAAGCTGGTAATGTTATATTGAACTTGTAAATAGTTTCTATATTTTTGCTATATTTATATAAGTTTTTATTTGTATTTTTTTTATAATTGTAAATATTGTATGATATATGAAATTGAATGCTGCTATCTTGTTGATAGATATTTGGTATTTAATTCATTGATATTTGTTTTATTATTATTATTTGTATTGTATTATTTTTTTTTTATTTTTTTTTATTATTTTTTTATTATTTTTTTTTATTTTATTTTAAATATTATGCAACATAACAATTAGTATCTAAAGTACTTGACAAGTATCGGTCAATGATATGTTGTTAACATTATGTTGCAGATATTTGTAAGCTTTTGACATGAATGAGAATTACTTAGACTTTACCCTAAGTGATCAATGTTTTATCAAAAACTCATTCATATTGAAAAACAAAATCAAACTTCTTTCTACATTAGTGATTTCTTATTTCATGTAAAATCTTTTGAAATCACTATTGTAAATCATTTTCTCTCTATTACCATATGTTATGTGTTACATGTTCAGTCTCCAATGACTTTCTTTCATTGACAGTCATGAGGTTGAAAACCCACAACGTCTATCCCAGACTGTAAAGACAAACACAAAAACAGAACCAACCAACACTCTCTTACCACTAAATGTAGTATGAATGAGCGTGAGGGAGATAGTGCCTTAGTGCACCACATAAGGAAGGTTCTGTAGTCAACCCAGTAGCTCTGTCTCCTACATAGATGAGTAGTATTTAAACCGAGACAACTGCTAACCCCCATACATCTTCTCAAAAAGATGTAATGGTTGAAAAGGCACAAAAACAGTTACTAGATTCATTCTCTCAACAGGGTGCGTCTATTGAAATTTGCCTGTCGGCTAGGGTATCCGATGTAGTGTCACCACCTCAAATATAAATAATTCTTAATGCACAAGGAAAGGTTACACACACAAAGGATGAGTTGACGTAAACAAGAGTTTCGACCATTTTAAGGTCAGATTCGATTGTTCAAGGTTCGTTAATGGACCAATTGCCTTTATAGGTGTTAGGAGAGGATACTGATCCAAAAGCCATATGTCAGTGGTCAGTGTCTACCTCCCCAGGCTTAAATTCCCTGGATGCATCTACGGATAGTGGATCTGACATAGGCGCAGATCGGCAACTTGTTGACAATGATTCAGATATTACCTGATGAGTCACAAGGAAATGTCTTCACATACATTAGAAAGGAACTTTGATCTTTATGCTAAATTCATTGGATCATTGTTTACCTTCCCAGAATTCAAATCTGGAACCCTAAAAGGGAAACTAGCAACTTGTAGATTATGACTCAGATTCATCTGATGAGTTTAACAAGGATGGGGATTTGCGAACTCCCATTGCACCACCTGTGACCTCCTTAAGGATGGCTAAGGTGATTTTCCTTGCAGGTACAGCTGGATTATGGAGCTATGAGAGAAGAGTGATACACTTGTGAGAATGAGTGTAAACACGAGTGGAGAGAAGAGTGATACACTTGTGAGAATGAGTGTAAACACGAGTGGAGAGAAGAGTGAAACACATGTAAGGTACACTAAACAGAATCACACACTCACAGTGAGGAAGAAAGAGAAACACTTGTTATTTCTTTTCCAACCAAGTGAAATATGAGAACTCCTTCAGACGACGGCATACATTCCTTCTTTAAGGGGGAGATAAAAGCTTAAGTAATAGTTTGGAGGATTCCTCAACTAAGGGGGAGAAATAGCAGGGAGTAAGAAAAAGATCCTACTTGTACACTACACCACACCATTGTTGTTTGTAACTACAGATCCTATTGTACGGGAGAGGTGGTAAACACAAGGTGATTTTCTAGTAAGGGAAGAAGCTGTTTTCAAAAGGGGAGTACCATTGGCTTTTATCTGCGGATCCTATTGTACAGGAGAGGTGGTAAATGAAGGTGATCTTTTTTAATCAGTTGATTCTCATAGGGGGAGAAGCAAGAGAGATATGGGCTTCTCAATAGGAAATGTATTTGTACAAATGAAGATGGAACTACTTGAAGATATGTTCAGTCTAGAGGAACATCTACTTGGAATCTGGAAAATGTTAAATCTAGTTCAGAACTTTTCTACTATTTACTTTGCATTTCTTTTTATATCTTTTTCTTATTTGTTAGTTGAGTTATCCTCTAGGTATTTGTGTGTTATTTTCTAACAAACAAATAGGGGGAGATTGTAAGTCATATGTCATAGCCTATTTGTATATTCGAGGATTCAAGTCAACTCAAATAAGAATGTAATAAGTAAATAGTGCATCTACCGTCAAAAGAGATCTCACAGAGTAACATCTGTCAGAGGATTCAGAAACAAGGTTCATCTACAGACTTGAGGAATTAATTCACTGGAAGAAGTTCAAGAAATTGATCATGCCTCAGTGATATAAATCAAGAGTGTGGATTTAATCAAGTGACAGAGATCTCGTCAGAGTATCATTAATTACAAGGATTTAATCTGAAGAAAATCAAAGTATCAAAGTCAAGACATGAAGAAACGTCACGAAAGTTAGTCACTCATGAACCAGACAGTACATCGAGTGTCAACATTGAAGTGGTGGAATTGATTCATAATTTTCAGTGATTTTCAGAAGATTGGTTGCTGCTCAGGATTAGTATTAATTCTCTATTAATTAATTAAGTCATATAATTTAATTAAGAAAATAAATTATATCTGTAAAGATTAATTTATTCATTAATTGAATTAATTGATTAATTAATTCAGAATTAATATTAAGGATTTTTCAGAATTTAAATTGGATTAAAAACAGTCTTAAATCAGCAAGACAATTGAAAATGAACTAGCATGACAATCAGGATTGTCATACCGATTGTCATGCCAAGTCATTTCAATTGTCCTACCGAAAGTTCTACTGGGAAGGAGATAGTCTTGCTAGTTCAACTGATTGTCATACCGAAAGTCATTGTAGTTCAATCAGATTGTCTTGCTAGTTCAATCCATTGTCCTACCGAAAGTCTTGCCAGCTATAGGATTGTCATTCCAGTTCAATTCAATTCTGTTGAATGAATTAAAAAGACACAGAAGCAGCAGAAAGAAATCATCATCAAATACACAAGTCAACAAATAAGAACAGAGCAGCCGCAACAAACATTTTATTCTTCTCTGCAAAACTTTAAGATCAATTTCTAGATTGTAAAGTTAAATCCAATCAACTAGAAATCTTTATCTTGTTCTTGTGTAACAATCTAGCGGATCAAAATCCCTAGAACTTAATCTCAAATTGTGTTTAGCATTTGAATCTTTTTATTACAAAAATAGAAAAAGTTCATGTCGAATTTATTCTAGATTTGTGATAATTAATTTTGAGATTAATTCCTTGTAATCGATACAGTTGTTGTAACACCTTTCAAGTTTAATAATATTCTTATTTAACTTGAATTTTGTTTCACATTTTTTTATTCCGCATTTAATTCGATTATTCGGTATACTTTGTATTCAACCCCCCTTCTACAAACACATTGGGACCTAACAATTGGTATCAGAGCCTTCTGATTAACGAACAAATCAAGATCCTAGACTTTTGTGATTTTTCAACTCCTTGAATTTTTATTCATTCAAAAATTCATAATGACTTCACAAAAAGTTGGAACCATTAAAATTCCACAATTTGATAAAGAGAATTATATTATGTGGAAGAAGAAGATGCTCTTGTTTTTACAAGTGGCAAATCCCAAATATACAAACTTGTTAAAGAAGGGGATAAAAACTCCGATGGTTATTGAACCGGAGGTGATAGTAGATGATATTGTGATCACCAAAGCCAGAACCTACCCTAAAGATCCTGAAGATTTTACTCCTGATGAAAAGGAAGAAGCCTCCTTGGATGCCAGCCTTCAATTAATTTTAATCGATTCCCTTGATCCCTTGATGAACAGACATGTGATGAACTGTAAAAATTCCAAACACATGTGGGAAACTATTGAGGTGATCAATGAAGGCACAGAGGAAGTTAGGGAGAACAAGTTGGAGATCCTAACCTCTGAGTATGAACATTTCAAATCAAATCCAGGAGAAGGAATTACTGAAGTGTTTGAGAGGTACAATGCGTTGATCAACAACCTGAACATCAATGGAAAATTTTATTCAATCAGGGAGGTCAACAAAAAGTTCCTTTTAACACTGCCAACTCATCTTGAACATAGAATCACTGCCATTAGAGAAGCTAGAGATCTGAGTGAGATTTCTTTGGACAGGCTCTATGGAGTGTTAAAAACCTATGAGTTGGAGCAGGTACAATAGAAGGAAGTCTACGGGAAGGATAGAATGGTCATCACATCTACTGCACTTGTAGCTGAAGGTCAACAACAACAGCAATCTCAACAATTGGAGAGAATGGTACAGTGTTCCAAGGCTGAGGAAAATATGTTAGTAGCAGAATATGATCCTCCTACTACAAATCAATCAAGTGATGATTTTTATTCCTTGGAAGAGCTAGAGCAATTGGAAGACGAGTCAATGGCCCAAATTGTCAAGAGATTCTCCCATGTCAGATTCAAGAGGAATCCCAAGCTTAAGTACAAGTCCAACTATAACAAATTCCAGAAAGGTGGATCTTCATCCTCTAACACCAGCAGTGGTGGATACAAAACAGGGATGGTTGATCGGAGCACCATTAGATGCTATAACTGCAATGAGTTGGGACACTTTGCCACAGAATGTAGGAAGCCAAAGAAAGTAAGAAAGAACTCTGAAAGGGCTTATCTGGCAAAGGGAAGAAGCTGGGATGATACTGACAGTGAAGATGAAGATGAAGGAAATCTTGCTCTTATGGCTATTGATGGAAAAGCTTCATCGTCAAGAATAGAGGTAAAACTTTCTGATGCTGAAATGGTTTATCATCTAAGAGGTAACTTAGATAATGCACGTCGTGATAATGAACTGTTAAGTTTACAGATCAAAGACCTTGAGAAAGAGATCAATGAATTAAGACTTGTGCATATTAATCAAGACAAATTAAAAGAACAAGTATCTTTTCTAGAGAATAGAGTTGACTGTTACAGAAAACTCGAAACTATTCTCAAAGACAAGATCACCGGTCTTGAGACTAAGGTTAGAGCCTACTTCAATTCTTGTTCGAAGGCTAAAGAGTTCTACAGTAAGCAAGCTGTTAATCAAACATCTGGAATAGGTTATAATTACAATGCTGCTATTGGAGAATTAGGCATAAACTCCCCTCCTCGTGTATGTGCTAAAAGGAGGGAAGTAGCACATGTGCTTAAGGGTGTTGATGAACCCCTCTATAAACCATCAATTGCTGAACCATTTGATGCGACCTCTTCTGTTATTCAGGAAGAAATACGTGCTGAAGATCATGCTAATGAGAAGGTTGTTTCCAAGTCAAGTGTGTCGAAAGTTCCAGTCAAAGTTGTGAAAGCAACTGAGACTAACTCAGACACACATGAGTTGGATAACAAAAATGCCATGTCTACCATGCATAAATTGCCTGTTGTTAATATCTCTCATAAAGCATGTGGTATTTCTAATTATATGTCTTGTGCTTTTAATATGATGTATGCTTATTTTAATGGTAAGAATATTTCTAATTATAAGACTACTCCTCGTCAGCATGTGAATAACAAGAAGCATGATAGGTCTAAGACTGCTAGTCCTTCTAAGGCTAGAAAGGAGACATTTGTGCCTAAGCTTAAACAGAAATTTGTTAAGGCTGTTTACAAGGTCAAATGTTCAGTCATTGAGAAAGTTGAGACCATTAAAATTAAAAATGTTGTTTTTCCTGACAAAGGACAGTTCTACAAGTATGCCGGGCCCAACCAAGTTTGGGTTCCGAAGAAGGGTTAATCCATTTGTGTTGCAGGGCATTAAAACAGGTGAAACCGGGAGTGTGGATTCTTGACAGTGGATCATCAAGACATATGACCGGAGATAGAGCCCTGCTATCAAATGTGGATTGAGAAAGCTGGCCCCCTGGTTACCTTTGGAGATAATAGCAAAGGTTTATCCGAGGGATATGGCTGTTTGCAAGCTGGTAATGTTATATTGAACTTGTAAATAGTTTCTATATTTTTGCTATATTTATATAAGTTTTTATTTGTATTTTTTTTATAATTGTAAATATTGTATGATATATGAAATTGAATGCTGCTATCTTGTTGATAGATATTTGGTATTTAATTCATTGATATTTGTTTTTATTATTATTATTTGTATTGTATTATTTTTTTTTATTTTTTTTTATTTTTTTTTTTTATTTTTTTTTATTTTATTTTAAATATTATGCAACATAACAATTAGTATCTAAAGTACTTGACAAGTATCGGTCAATGATATGTTGTTAACATTATGTTGCAGATATTTGTAAGCTTTTGACATGAATGAGAATTACTTAGACTTTACCCTAAGTGATCAATGTTTTATCAAAAACTCATTCATATTGAAAAACAAAATCAAACTTCTTTCTACATTAGTGATTTCTTATTTCATGTAAAATCTTTTGAAATCACTATTGTAAATCATTTTCTCTCTATTACCATATGTTATGTGTTACATGTTCAGTCTCCAATGACTTTCTTTCATTGACAGTCATGAGGTTGAAAACCCACAACGTCTATCCCAGACTGTAAAGACAAACACAAAAACAGAACCAACCAACACTCTCTTACCACTAAATGTAGTATGAATGAGCGTGAGGGAGATAGTGCCTTAGTGCACCACATAAGGAAGGTTCTGTAGTCAACCCAGTAGCTCTGTCTCCTACATAGATGAGTAGTATTTAAACCGAGACAACTGCTAACCCCCATACATCTTCTCAAAAAGATGTAATGGTTGAAAAGGCACAAAAACAGTTACTAGATTCATTCTCTCAACAGGGTGCGTCTATTGAAATTTGCATGTCGGCTAGGGTATCCGATGTAGTGTCACCACCTCAAATATAAACAATTCTTAATGCACAAGGAAAGGTTACACACACAAAGGATGAGTTGACGTAAACAAGAGTTTCGACCATTTTAAGGTCAGATTCGATTGTTCAAGGTTCGTTAATGGACCAATTGCCTTTATAGGTGTTAGGAGAGGATACTGATCCAAAAGCCATATGTCAGTGGTCAGTGTCTACCTCCCCAGGCTTAAATTCCCTGGATGCATCTGCGGATAGTGGATCTGACATAGGCGCAGATCGGCAACTTGTTGACAATGATTCAGATATTACCTGATGAGTCACAAGGAAATGTCTTCACATACATTAGAAGGGAACTTTGATCTTTATGCTAAATTCGTTGGATCATTGTTTACCTTCCCAGAATTCAAATCTGGAACCCTAAAAGGGAAACTAGCAACTTGTAGATTATGACTCAGATTCATCTGACGAGTTTAACAAGGATGGGGATTTGCGAACTCCCATTGCACCACCTGTGACCTCCTTAAGGATGGCTAAGGTGATTTTCCTTGCAGGTACAGCTGGATTATGGAGCTATGAGAGAAGAGTGATACACTTGTGAGAATGAGTGTAAACACGAGTGGAGAGAAGAGTGATACACTTGTGAGAATGAGTGTAAACACGAGTGGAGAGAAGAGTGAAACACATGTAAGGTACACTAAACAGAATCACACACTCACAGTGAGGAAGAAAGAGAAACACTTGTTATTTCTTTTCCAACCAAGTGAAATATGAGAACTCCTTCAGACGACGGCATACATTCCTTCTTTAAGGGGGAGATAAAAGCTTAAGTAATAGTTTGGAGGATTCCTCAACTAAGGGGGAGAAATAGCAGGGAGTAAGAAAAAGATCCTACTTGTACACTACACCACACCATTGTTGTTTGTAACTACGGATCCTATTGTACGGGAGAGGTGGTAAACACAAGGTGATTTTCTAGTAAGGGAAGAAGCTGTTTTCAAAAGGGGAGTACCATTGGCTTTTATCTGCGGATCCTATTGTACAGGAGAGGTGGTAAATGAAGGTGATCTTTTTTAATCAGTTGATTCTCATAGGGGGAGAAGCAAGAGAGATATGGGCTTCTCAATAGGAAATGTATTTGTACAAATGAAGATGGAACTACTTGAAGATATGTTCAGTCTAGAGGAACATCTACTTGGAATCTGGAAAATGTTAAATCTAGTCCAGAACTTTTCTACTATTTACTTTGCATTTCTTTTTATATCTTTTTCTTATTTGTTAGTTGAGTTATCCTCTAGGTATTTGTGTGTTATTTTCTAACAAACAAATAGGGGGAGATTGTAAGTCATATGTCATAGCCTATTTGTATATTCGAGGATTCAAGTCAACTCAAATAAGAATGTAATAAGTAAATAGTGCATCTACCGTCAAAAGAGATCTCACAGAGTAACATCTGTCAGAGGATTCAGAAACAAGGTTCATCTACAGACTTGAGGAATTAATTCACTGGAAGAAGTTCAAGAAATTGATCATGCCTCAGTGATATAAATCAAGAGTGTGGATTTAATCAAGTGACAGAGATCTCGTCAGAGTATCATTAATTACAAGGATTTAATCTGAAGAAAATCAAAGTATCAAAGTCAAGACATGAAGAAACGTCACGAAAGTTAGTCACTCATGAACCAGACAGTACATCGAGTGTCAACATTGAAGTGGTGGAATTGATTCATAATTTTCAGTGATTTTCAGAAGATTGGTTGCTGCTCAGGATTAGTATTAATTCTCTATTAATTAATTAAGTCATATAATTTAATTAAGAAAATAAATTATATCTGTAAAGATTAATTTATTCATTAATTGAATTAATTGATTAATTAATTCAGAATTAATATTAAGGATTTTTCAGAATTTAAATTGGATTAAAAACAGTCTTAAATCAGCAAGACAATTGAAAATGAACTAGCATGACAATCAGGATTGTCATACCGATTGTCATGCCAAGTCATTTCAATTGTCCTACCGAAAGTTCTACTGGGAAGGAGATAGTCTTGCTAGTTCAACTGATTGTCATACCGAAAGTCATTGTAGTTCAATCAGATTGTCTTGCTAGTTCAATCCATTGTCCTACCGAAAGTCTTGCCAGCTATAGGATTGTCATTCCAGTTCAATTCAATTCTGTTGAATGAATTAAAAAGACACAGAAGCAGCAGAAAGAAATCATCATCAAATACACAAGTCAACAAATAAGAACAGAGCAGCCGCAACAAACATTTTATTCTTCTCTGCAAAACTTTAAGATCAATTTCTAGATTGTAAAGTTAAATCCAATCAACTAGAAATCTTTATCTTGTTCTTGTGTAACAATCTAGCGGATCAAAATCCCTAGAACTTAATCTCAAATTGTGTTTAGCATTTGAATCTTTTTATTACAAAAATAGAAAAAGTTCATGTCGAATTTATTCTAGATTTGTGATAATTAATTTTGAGATTAATTCCTTGTAATCGATACAGTTGTTGTAACACCTTTCAAGTTTAATAATATTCTTATTTAACTTGAATTTTGTTTCACATTTTTTTATTCCGCATTTAATTCGATTATTCGGTATACTTTGTATTCAACCCCCCTTCTACAAACACATTGGGACCTAACAATTGGTATCAGAGCCTTCTGATTAACGAACAAATCAAGATCCTAGACTTTTGTGATTTTTCAACTCCTTGAATTTTTATTCATTCAAAAATTCATAATGACTTCACAAAAAGTTGGAACCATTAAAATTCCACAATTTGATAAAGAGAATTATATTATGTGGAAGAAGAAGATGCTCTTGTTTTTACAAGTGGCAAATCCCAAATATACAAACTTGTTAAAGAAGGGGATAAAAACTCCGATGGTTATTGAACCGGAGGTGATAGTAGATGATATTGTGATCACCAAAGCCAGAACCTACCCTAAAGATCCTGAAGATTTTACTCCTGATGAAAAGGAAGAAGCCTCCTTGGATGCCAGCCTTCAATTAATTTTAATCGATTCCCTTGATCCCTTGATGAACAGACATGTGATGAACTGTAAAAATTCCAAACACATGTGGGAAACTATTGAGGTGATCAATGAAGGCACAGAGGAAGTTAGGGAGAACAAGTTGGAGATCCTAACCTCTGAGTATGAACATTTCAAATCAAATCCAGGAGAAGGAATTACTGAAGTGTTTGAGAGGTACAATGCGTTGATCAACAACCTGAACATCAATGGAAAATTTTATTCAATCAGGGAGGTCAACAAAAAGTTCCTTTTAACACTGCCAACTCATCTTGAACATAGAATCACTGCCATTAGAGAAGCTAGAGATCTGAGTGAGATTTCTTTGGACAGGCTCTATGGAGTGTTAAAAACCTATGAGTTGGAGCAGGTACAACAGAAGGAAGTCTACGGGAAGGATAGAATGGTCATCACATCTACTGCACTTGTAGCTGAAGGTCAACAACAACAGCAATCTCAACAATTGGAGAGAATGGTACAGTGTTCCAAGGCTGAGGAAAATATGTTAGTAGCAGAATATGATCCTCCTACTACAAATCAATCAAGTGATGATTTTTATTCCTTGGAAGAGCTAGAGCAATTGGAAGACGAGTCAATGGCCCAAATTGTCAAGAGATTCTCCCATGTCAGATTCAAGAGGAATCCCAAGCTTAAGTACAAGTCCAACTATAACAAATTCCAGAAAGGTGGATCTTCATCCTCTAACACCAGCAGTGGTGGATACAAAACAGGGATGGTTGATCGGAGCACCATTAGATGCTATAACTGCAATGAGTTGGGACACTTTGCCACAGAATGTAGGAAGCCAAAGAAAGTAAGAAAGAACTCTGAAAGGGCTTATCTGGCAAAGGGAAGAAGCTGGGATGATACTGACAGTGAAGATGAAGATGAAGGAAATCTTGCTCTTATGGCTATTGATGGAAAAGCTTCATCGTCAAGAATAGAGGTAAAACTTTCTGATGCTGAAATGGTTTATCATCTAAGAGGTAACTTAGATAATGCACGTCGTGATAATGAACTGTTAAGTTTACAGATCAAAGACCTTGAGAAAGAGATCAATGAATTAAGACTTGTGCATATTAATCAAGACAAATTAAAAGAACAAGTATCTTTTCTAGAGAATAGAGTTGACTGTTACAGAAAACTCGAAACTATTCTCAAAGACAAGATCACCGGTCTTGAGACTAAGGTTAGAGCCTACTTCAATTCTTGTTCGAAGGCTAAAGAGTTCTACAGTAAGCAAGCTGTTAATCAAACATCTGGAATAGGTTATAATTACAATGCTGCTATTGGAGAATTAGGCATAAACTCCCCTCCTCGTGTATGTGCTAAAAGGAGGGAAGTACCACATGTGCTTAAGGGTGTTGATGAACCCCTCTATAAACCATCAATTGCTGAACCATTTGATGCGACCTCTTCTGTTATTCAGGAAGAAATACGTGCTGAAGATCATGCTAATGAGAAGGTTGTTTCCAAGTCAAGTGTGTCGAAAGTTCCAGTCAAAGTTGTGAAAGCAACTGAGACTAACTCAGACACACATGAGTTGGATAACAAAAATGCCATGTCTACCATGCATAAATTGCCTGTTGTTAATATCTCTCATAAAGCATGTGGTATTTCTAATTATATGTCTTGTGCTTTTAATATGATGTATGCTTATTTTAATGGTAAGAATATTTCTAATTATAAGACTACTCCTCGTCAGCATGTGAATAACAAGAAGCATGATAGGTCTAAGACTGCTAGTCCTTCTAAGGCTAGAAAGGAGACATTTGTGCCTAAGCTTAAACAGAAATTTGTTAAGGCTGTTTACAAGGTCAAATGTTCAGTCATTGAGAAAGTTGAGACCATTAAAATTAAAAATGTTGTTTTTCCTGACAAAGGACAGTTCTACAAGTATGCCGGGCCCAACCAAGTTTGGGTTCCGAAGAAGGGTTAATCCATTTGTGTTGCAGGGCATTAAAACAGGTGAAACCGGGAGTGTGGATTCTTGACAGTGGATCATCAAGACATATGACCGGAGATAGAGCCCTGCTATCAAATGTGGATTGAGAAAGCTGGCCCCCTGGTTACCTTTGGAGATAATAGCAAAGGTTTATCCGAGGGATATGGCTGTTTGCAAGCTGGTAATGTTATATTGAACTTGTAAATAGTTTCTATATTTTTGCTATATTTATATAAGTTTTTATTTGTATTTTTTTTATAATTGTAAATATTGTATGATATATGAAATTGAATGCTGCTATCTTGTTGATAGATATTTGGTATTTAATTCATTGATATTTGTTTTTATTATTATTATTTGTATTGTATTATTTTTTTTTATTTTTTTTTATTTTTTTTTATTATTTTTTTTTATTTTATTTTAAATATTATGCAACATAACAATTAGTATCTAAAGTACTTGACAAGTATCGGTCAATGATATGTTGTTAACATTATGTTGCAGATATTTGTAAGCTTTTGACATGAATGAGAATTACTTAGACTTTACCCTAAGTGATCAATGTTTTATCAAAAACTCATTCATATTGAAAAACAAAATCAAACTTCTTTCTACATTAGTGATTTCTTATTTCATGTAAAATCTTTTGAAATCACTATTGTAAATCATTTTCTCTCTATTACCATATGTTATGTGTTACATGTTCAGTCTCCAATGACTTTCTTTCATTGACAGTCATGAGGTTGAAAACCCACAACGTCTATCCCAGACTGTAAAGACAAACACAAAAACAGAACCAACCAACACTCTCTTACCACTAAATGTAGTATGAATGAGCGTGAGGGAGATAGTGCCTTAGTGCACCACATAAGGAAGGTTCTGTAGTCAACCCAGTAGCTCTGTCTCCTACATAGATGAGTAGTATTTAAACCGAGACAACTGCTAACCCCCATACATCTTCTCAAAAAGATGTAATGGTTGAAAAGGCACAAAAACAGTTACTAGATTCATTCTCTCAACAGGGTGCGTCTATTGAAATTTGCATGTCGGCTAGGGTATCCGATGTAGTGTCACCACCTCAAATATAAACAATTCTTAATGCACAAGGAAAGGTTACACACACAAAGGATGAGTTGACGTAAACAAGAGTTTCGACCATTTTAAGGTCAGATTCGATTGTTCAAGGTTCGTTAATGGACCAATTGCCTTTATAGGTGTTAGGAGAGGATACTGATCCAAAAGCCATATGTCAGTGGTCAGTGTCTACCTCCCCAGGCTTAAATTCCCTGGATGCATCTGCGGATAGTGGATCTGACATAGGCGCAGATCGGCAACTTGTTGACAATGATTCAGATATTACCTGATGAGTCACAAGGAAATGTCTTCACATACATTAGAAGGGAACTTTGATCTTTATGCTAAATTCGTTGGATCATTGTTTACCTTCCCAGAATTCAAATCTGGAACCCTAAAAGGGAAACTAGCAACTTGTAGATTATGACTCAGATTCATCTGACGAGTTTAACAAGGATGGGGATTTGCGAACTCCCATTGCACCACCTGTGACCTCCTTAAGGATGGCTAAGGTGATTTTCCTTGCAGGTACAGCTGGATTATGGAGCTATGAGAGAAGAGTGATACACTTGTGAGAATGAGTGTAAACACGAGTGGAGAGAAGAGTGATACACTTGTGAGAATGAGTGTAAACACGAGTGGAGAGAAGAGTGAAACACATGTAAGGTACACTAAACAGAATCACACACTCACAGTGAGGAAGAAAGAGAAACACTTGTTATTTCTTTTCCAACCAAGTGAAATATGAGAACTCCTTCAGACGACGGCATACATTCCTTCTTTAAGGGGGAGATAAAAGCTTAAGTAATAGTTTGGAGGATTCCTCAACTAAGGGGGAGAAATAGCAGGGAGTAAGAAAAAGATCCTACTTGTACACTACACCACACCATTGTTGTTTGTAACTACGGATCCTATTGTACGGGAGAGGTGGTAAACACAAGGTGATTTTCTAGTAAGGGAAGAAGCTGTTTTCAAAAGGGGAGTACCATTGGCTTTTATCTGCGGATCCTATTGTACGGGAGAGGTGGTAAACGAAGGTGATCTTCTTTAATCAGTTGATTCTCATAGGGGGAGAAGCAAGAGAGATATGGGCTTCTCAATAGGAAATGTATTTGTACAAATGAAGATGGAACTACTTGAAGATATGTTCAGTCTAGAGGAACATCTACTTGGAATCTGGAAAATGTTAAATCTAGTCCAGAACTTTTCTACTATTTACTTTGCATTTCTTTTTATATCTGTAACACCCCCAGATCCGGGGTCGGGGATCCGGGTTGTCACGGTCTTTCTTTCCACAATATCACTTCACTTAATTAATAATAAATAACCTCATGTTGTGACCCCACACTAACACACACCACAACCCGTTATAGTCTCAGAGATGAAATTGAAATAAGTACAAGTCTTTGAATCCACAATTTAAAATTATTACAACCCAAAATGATTACTTGATAATTTACAGTTAATTGCCATTATCTGCCACAAGTTATAATTATACATAATTTGATTCTCAAAAGTAGATGGTCTGAACTACAATGGATCTACCTCTGCAGCTATAGCAGCTACAACATCATCGGGAAGACGCGGGACGCTTCCCACGCGCTTGCGCTGGGTCTGCTGGAGTCTGGCCATCTCTCCTAACTGTTGTTGTGTGATGAAGAAATAAAGCAAGAGTGAGCCTTACAGCTCGCAAGATAATATGTAGTGATAACAATAATACAAGAATCTAAATGGATACTTACTAGAATCTTTATCGTGTGTAAGATAATTACTTACTAGATATAAGTAAAAACAAGGAATGAAGTTACCAATACTTCCCCACACTTATATCATTTATAAAGCTACTTGAACTATCACCGTTCAAAGTATTATAAGATTCACGAGGTCATCCCATAGATGAGACCACAAATAAAACTTGAAAATATTTGATCTTTGAAATATTTTGAAAAGAGATGAAGTTACGAGATACTTCATTCAATGGATACACCAATAAAAATGTTTGACCCTGTCAATGCTTCGGCAACCACCCATTAGTAGCCTTTCGATCGAAATGCTACGGGTAGTGTTGCAGAATTATCCAAATGGATGATGAACTCATTACGGGAGTTTACCGCGCCAGGAAGTCCACTTACGATGATCAGTCGTAGTAGTACAGCCCCACCATTTTCTACATGTAGAGGAGAACCTGTCGGATTTACTTCTCAACCGAACACTGAACTCCTAAGGAATGGACCGCCTTAGCGGAACTTCCAGGCCATTTGGGCCAATATAATAAGGCTGGGCCGGCGCTACTCGACCACTTACGCCACTCCTAGTTCAGATGAAATCCATGACTCTGAAACGTAAAGCTCGTTTCCCCCTTTCCCCAAGTAGAAACTTGTTGATACGGCTCCAACAAGAAGTCGTATCTAGTTGGAAAGGAAAACTCACCGATATTTCCCAGGCGATGCCTGTTAATGGATTAACTTGTTCCAAGAATTTTACTTCCCGAATATTGGGTAAGTAATCAAAAACTCTTTTACCAAGACAGCAACCTTGTTGCGAATATAAAACACACCACCGAGCTGGATCCCCCATGTTTTGAGCGAGTATTTAAATCCCCTTTTTAAAAGGAAGATCTTAAATATAAAAATAGTTTTGGGATCCGCTCTAACTTTTGAAAATCATTTTAAAGACTCGAAAACACTTTAAAGAGTGTTTGGAGTAAAACTGATTTAATGAAGTAAATCAGTCCCCAGAATATTTAGAAAATGACTGAATGTTAATATTTAAATAATATTCTCATAAAGAATAATCTTTATAAAAATAATTGAAGTAGAAGTATTAAAACTTATACTTGAAACGAGTTTTAAATAACCAAAGATATACTTATATGAAAGTACTATCTTTATTTGAATAATCGAAAATAAGTTTGATTATTGACACCTTATGTCACACCCCCAACTTAAATAGCAAAATAATTATAGCTATTACATCATTTTAATGAGTATTACACAACCAAAATCCAAGATCTTACAGTTTAGGGTTTGGAACAGCCCAACACTACCAACTATTACATCTGATTACAAATACCGAGTCCTCACACAACTATTATTACTTATTCTACCTGAGCTCGAACATAAGCATCAGCATCACAGGTC
Source organism: Apium graveolens (assembly GCF_009905375.1). Classification (NCBI taxonomy): domain Eukaryota; kingdom Viridiplantae; phylum Streptophyta; class Magnoliopsida; order Apiales; family Apiaceae; genus Apium; species Apium graveolens. The sequence continues at coordinate 54,105,488 of NC_133651.1, forward strand.
TTACGGGCAGTCTGCTTGAATCTAACCATGGCTGCTAGCTGTAATATCAGGGTAAAGCAAGAAGTGAGCCAAAAGCTCAACAAGTGCTAACAATACAACGCAAAGCATAAATCGAGATATACCTTTAGGAATGACAATGGAATGACATAATCAATGATAATCGAGAGATAAAACTTATGTGAGTTGGCATCATTTTGCTTGCATCAAAACAAATTTTAAAACCATTCTTAATCAAAATCATTTTATGACGCTACGGATTACAGCCGGTGATCAGCCGCGAAGTAATCCCGAACCTCGCTGGGTTCTAAAACATTATTGGGAATCCCTAGGCAACTTTTAAGCCTAATATAAGTGTGGAAATGACTCGCGTCTCAGTCCAGATCCACCATTCAAGAAAACATTTGTCCCCCTTTGGGACTGAAAAATCCACCTTTTATTCATTTTGAAAACTGATGCCGATTTATGACAAAATCCCTTTTGACTGAAATCATTTTTTTTTTATCAGGGGATTATAGATCAACTTGAAATACTGGAAATATGACACTAAATCTCAGGGCCATGATCCACTAGACTTTACTATATTAGGGTAATCGAGAGATTTCCATAAACAAGAATTTTGACAAGGAAATTAAGCAAGGCTACTGGATAATATGAAAGAGTAATGCCAAACTAGGCTTAAAGCAATGGTTGTAGACAAGGTATAGGTATTAGAACATCAAGAAGATAAGCATCACTGGTTCCAATAGGATAGAGGTGCTAAAATATAAAGGAAGTGATCATCAGCTCAAGATATAACAGGGTATCAAGCTTTAGGGTAAGGATAGGGTTATCAAACAATCATGAATGAATTTAAGAAAAGATTGGCTTTTAGGTATCAAGATAAAGTTTCTATCGAGGTTATTTCAAGAGTTGAATCAAAGCATCAGGGTGCAACATCAAGATTTCTCAGGGATCAATAGCATGATAATCAAAAGGATCAATAAGGTATTATAACACATCTCTATTTTATCATGGCATTAAACTATCATGAAAGACTTTTGAACTACTTGTAATACGTACTCGAGGGTTCATGGCATCTCTATGTAACTCAAAGATAAACAAAAGATACTCTTGATTTAAATATATCAAAATGACTCAGGATAATTGCATCGATATATATATGAACTGTTTACAATAAATGCGAAGGTCAAGTTGAATCACTTGCCTTGAGATAGACTGGTCTGGTCTGACTGGTAGGAGCAACAACTGGAGCTTCACTCGACTTTTATGGCAAGTTTTCCCTCGTCTCGAGATCCTACATAAATAATAATAATCCTCATTATAATATATTCTTTCCATCTTAACCTATTTACAACCCGAAATTAAACATGGATGGCACTTAGGCCTATACACACTTAATTCATATCCACCATTTATATTTTCAAATGTACACACGTAGCCACATAATCACATATCGTATATTAATACCAAATAACATCATATACACCATAATGCCACACTAGGCTTGGATGATCTCGACTCACCACTTAAGTTACTTGGTCGCTAACTAAACGAAGTCTTCGAATTTGGGCTTCCTAACTCAATGTGCCTTTCCTAAATTATCCAAAACCTATTGACCCTCACTTGTGCCTTTTGTTCTACTGACCTTATACTATCTTACAACTATGGTGGTCGACCCAATACTCACTTCTAAGTGTCCTAAAACTATGTGATAAGTGAAAGTGCTCACTGGTGCAAATTTCAGAATGGTAACTAAGGTTTCTTGAGTGCATTAGACACTCTTAAACTACAAGTTTTTCTTCAAAATTTTTACACAAGACTCTCCTGACCTAAGGGCATCTCACAAGCTTGATGTGGCTCAAAGGCCTGGCTTGGGCCTTCTTGGGCCTAAGCTAAAAGTCCAAGGTACCCCTGTTTTTCTGGGCAGAAAATGCCCTGACTTGAATTAACTTGTGACACATGGTTCTAGCTCATATCCTATGAACTATGGTTGGAAAAACTTCTCTGACATACCCTCTAACTAAGGCCCAATTGGGCCTAATGAGGGCCTACCCATGACATGGCCAAATCTCCCTATTTCTAAGTTGCAACAAAACTGTCCCCTGCTGGACAGATTTTGTTATTCTACTTGTGCACCTAACCAAATGACATGCAAACCTCCAACCAACTCCTAAAACCTATTATATACTCCCCATACTAACTTCTGGTGGCTTGGGCCTCAAAGTGCACATCAATGACATGGTCAAAACTCACTCTAAACCTCAGGGTACTAAACTGATTTTTCTGCAGAAACTATAACTCTCATTTTCCAAGGTTTTGACTTGACAAACCCAATTATCAACAACTAAATACTTAAACCAAGACCTATACTTGGTATTCTACTGAACTAACTCCCTTTTTCTCAAAATAACCTTGGTGAGATCATCCTTACCTAAGGTGCAACTATGGCAAAACAAAAGAGACTACTCTTAACAAATCGCAAATCTTCATGCTTTTGAAACAACAAGATATATATTTTTATAAAAGATAACCACAAATTATTACCATGCAACAAGAAGCATAAATCAATATTATCACATTATTCCTACTGAAATTAAGGCTCACTAACAAAATCTTTTCCAAATGATCAAAATCTTACAACAAACTAAGAGAATTCCACATGCATGCATGCCTTCGGGTTTTTCAAACCAAAACAACATATTTTCTACATATATTCCATCTTAAAATTGACATGAAAGCCTAGCATAAGGTATACCTAGATGATCACTTAGCATGCAAGGAGTTTTATCAAATTTTCACCACAAAATTCAAGTCATTATCACATAAACATGCAAAAATTGAACAAAACAACAAGAATGATTTCAAGGACCATTCATTCGGCTCCCATATGGTCATGGCCGAATGAAATGGATGGAAATGGCCATTAAATCATCAAGAGTTTCCTTCTCAAGACTTGGCACTTATCCATTTATTGTAGTCCTCTCGAAAATAACCTTAAATCCATAAGAATCAAGATTGTATTTTGAGTTTCACTAAAACCTTTACATGCAACCCTTAAACTTAAACTTTCTACTCAAAACTCTTTGAAATATGAATGATCATGATATAGGAAGTAATATTTACTTGTATGGAAGGTGGAAACTTGAATGTGGAATGAAGAAAAGGGGAGGGGGTAGGTTTTCGGCTAAAAACCCGAGAGGAGAGGGGGAGGGCCGAGAGGAGAGGGAGGAGGGAGGAGAAGTGTGGAAATGGTGGAGTGAAAGTGGTGTGTTTGTCATGTTTACTTGGTTTTTATTTGCCCATAAGTGAGTGGATGAGAGAAATTACAATAGTAACCTTCCAATCTTAGTTAGGTAGATTTGCATGCAAGGACAAAATAGTAATGTGGCTAGAAAAATGAAAGTGAGTGGGGTTGGAATTGCCCTCCTTGCCCCTTGGTTGAATGGAAGAGAGTTTGCATGCAAGGGTAATCATGTAATTTGATAATTATTAAGCAACTAATTTCCAAAGATTTATTTTTATATAATAAAATACAAGTTCAAAAATTATAAAATTTATACCATAAAATAACTTGGATTTTTAGAGACTTTATAAAATCATTTTCAAAATTTTGTGAACAAAATGTCTTTTAAAAGAAAATTTTTCCAAAGCTTAGAATATTCCTTATAAATCAAAAATAAAGAAATTAAATAAATTCTTGCTTTGAAAAATCATATACTACCCAAAGCAAATTTATAATGCAGAAATTTTCACTCACACAAACGTACAAGCATTGAATATATTTTTATTTAACTTAATATTATTCACAAATAATATTACATAAAATGCCGGTCGTAACATCCTCTCCCCCTTAAGGGATTCTGTCCCCAGAATCTAAGAGAACAGATGAGGATACCGGGAACGCATATCAGACTCTAACTCCCAAGTCGACTCTTCGACCTTAGGGTTCCTCCAAAGTACTTTCACTAACTTTACTGATTTATTTCTAAGACTCTTTACTTGCCAGTCGAGTACTTTAACCGGTTGCTCCACAAATGACAGGTCTGCCTGAATTTCTACAGGTTCATATTCTATCACATGGCTAGCGTCAGGATTGTACTTCTTAAGCAACGACACATGGAACACATTATGCACATGCTGATACTGAGGTGGTAAGGCCAACTCGTAGGCCACCTTTCCTACTTGACTCAAAATCTCAAAAGGACCTACGTATCTAGGTGCTAACTTTCCTTTCTTGCCAAATCTTATCAACCCTTTCCTAGGTGACACTTTTAGCAACACAGCTTCGCCAATTTGGAATTGAACATCCTTACGCGCTGGATCCGCATACTTCCTCTGTCTATCTTGAGCAGCAAGCAACCTTTTCTGAATTAACTTGACTGAGTCATGCAACTGTTGTACCAATTCTGAGCCGAGAATTCTTCCTTCTCCTACTTCATCCCAACTTGTTGGTGATCTACATTTTCGGCCGTACAAAGCTTCATATGGTGGCATGCCGATACTGGAATGATAGCTGTTGTTATATGAAAATTCAATTAATGGCAGGTGGTCGTCCCAACTTCCAGCAAAATCGATTGCACAACTGCGCAACATGTCTTCAATTGTTTGAATTGTTCTTTCACTCTGGCCATCAGTCTGCGGGTGATACGCCGTGCTCATATTCAACTTCGTGCCAAGACATTCCTGGAATTGCTTCCAGAATCTTGAGTTAAATCGGGGATCTCTGTCTGAAACTATTGATACAGGTACCCCATGCCTTAATACGATTTCGTGCACATACAGATGAACCAACTTGTCCAGTGACGACTTCTCATTTATTGGAAGGAAATGCGCCGACTTCGTAAGACGATCAATTATAACCCATATTGCGTCATGTCCGGATTTTGTTCGCGGTAGTCCTACTATAAAGTCCATAGCGATATTTTCCCATTTCCATTCTGGAATCTTCAGGGGCTGAATTAATCCGCTTGGTCGTTGATGTTCTGCCTTTACTTTCTGACAAGTATAGCACTTCGCAACCCATTCTGCCACGTCTCTTTTCATATTTGGCCACCAAAAGTTCTTCTTTAAGTCTTGATACATCTTGGTGCTTCCCGGGTGGATTGAAAATTTCGAATGGTGGGCTTCATGGAGGATCTCATTCTTTAATTCAGGTACATGGGGAATCCATATTCTGGATGAAAACCTTAGTATTCCTTGCTCATCCCTTTTTGTATTAATCTCTTCTCCAGATAACTGATTTTTCTCTTTTTCCATTACTTCCTCTTGATACTTCTTTATCTTTTCCAGTAGTGTTGGCTGAAAGGTCATTGCATTACAAACTTCTTTGACTTTCCCATAAGCACAAAGTTCCAATTCAAATTTTCCGATTTCTTCGGATAACTCTTTTGATGTTATCATTATATTCAATCTTTCCTTCCGACTCAGCGCATCGGCCACTACGTTCGCCTTTCCAGGATGGTAATTTATCGAACAGTCATAGTCCTTAATCAATTCCAGCCATCTCCTCTGCCTCATATTGAGCTCTTTCTGAGTAAAAATGTATTTTAAACTCTTGTGATCCGTGTAGATTTCACACTTTTCTCCATAGAGATAGTGTCTCCAAATCTTGAGTGCGAACACTATGGCGGCTAGTTCCAAGTCATGCGTTGGATACTTTAACTCGTGCGGCTTCAACTGTCTTGACGCATATGCTATTACCTTACTGTGTTGCATCAACACACAACCCAAACCCTTATGTGAAGCGTCGCTGAATATTACAAAATTCCCTTGATCATCGGGAAGTACCAACACCGGAGCTGTTACCAACTTCTGTTTTAACCCTTGAAAGCTATTTTCACATTCTGCACTCCATTCAAACTTTTGATTCTTTCTGGTTAACTTGGTCAATGGTGTGGCGATCTTCGAGAAATCCTTGACGAATCTTCTATAGTATCCAGCCAATCCTAGAAAACTTCGCACTTCCGTAGGAGTCCTTGGCCTCTCCCAACTCATAACTGCCTCAATCTTCGCCGGATCCACTTTAATTCCATCATTTCCAATAACATGCCCCAAAAATTGAACTTCCTTTAACCAAAACTCACATTTGGTAAACTTGGCATACAACTTCTCTTGTCGGAGTATCTCCAATGCTATCCAGAGGTGCTGCATATGTTCTTCTTCCGATTTAGAATAAATAAGGATGTCATCAATAAATACCACGACAAATTTATCCAAATACTTCTTAAATACTCGATTCATCAGATCCATGAATGCGGCCGGTGCGTTGGTCAATCCAAACGGCATTACTAGGAATTCATAGTGCCCATATCTGGTCCTAAATGCGGTCTTGGGAATATCTTCTTCCTTGATCTTTAATTGATGGTATCCCGATCTCAAGTCAATCTTCGAAAAACATTTTGCTCCCTTTAACTGATCAAAAAGGTCATCTATCCTTGGTAGCGGGTAGCGGTTCTTGATCGTTACTTTATTCAACTCCCGGTAATCTATGCATAGACGCATACTCCCATCTTTCTTCTTCACAAAGAGAACAGGTGCTCCCCATGGCGACGTACTTGGTCGTATCACTCCCTTATCCAATAATTCTTGTAGCTGGCTCGCCAACTCTTTCATTTCTGCTGGTGCCATCCTATACGGAGCCTTTGAAACTGGTTCCGTGCCTGGAGCAAGGTTGATCTCGAACTCAATTTGTCGATCTGGTGGTAAGCCTGGTAGTTCGTCGGGAAACACATCGGGGAACTCATTAACTACAGGAATATCTTCCATGCTGGGGCTGCCTCTCTCTGAATCCACTACATATGCTAGGAACGACTCACAACCTTTTCTAAGTAACTTCTTAGCCTGAATAATTGTAAGAAATAGTCGCTCTTGCCTCTGTCCCTTAAATACTACCTTCTCCCCACTCTTCGTCTTTAAATACACTCTCTTGGTCTTACAATTTATCTGAGCGCTATTCTCTCCTAACCAATCCATTCCTAAAATTATATCAAACTCTCCCAGCTTGAAGAGTATCAAGTCGGCCGAGAACTTATATCCCGAAATATCAATCTCACATTTTGGACAAAATTGATTCACAGGAATCTTCTCTTGGTTCGCAATTACCACATTTACTACCTCACTCATAACCATTTTATCACATTGGATCTTATCAACAAAAGATTCTGATATGAAAGATCTTGTGGCTCCCGAATCAATCAATACTTTGGCTTTGACATTATTGAGTAAAAGTGTACCTGCTATCACCTCAGAATTCTGAACAGCATCTTTCATCTTTAGATCAAATGTCCTTGCTGTTGCTTGCGGGGTTGGTGCGGGTGGTGGAGGTAATGCCAATACCTCAGCTGGCACGCTTGCACTGGTACTTGCCACGTTCATCAGAGCTCTGACTGGTCCTGTTGCCTTACACTCCCTAGCCATGTGTCCAGTCTTCCCACATTTGTAGCACGTAACTCCTGGCTTCGGCATCTTGCACTCATTTGCCAAATGTCCCTTCTGATTGCACCTATAACAGGTCATACTCAGCTTATTGCATACTCCGGGGTGCCTTCTTCCACAGTGCTTGCATTCTGGCCTCTGGAACCTGTTTTCTCCAACTTGCCCTTGGCTTGCCTGATTGTTCCCTTTTGATTCTTGCCTTTTGCCCAAATTTCCTTTCCTTTGAAAATTTCCGCCCTTCTGGAAACCAATCCTCTTTACATTCCGATCTTGCGAACTTCCAGCTTCAGACTTTTCTCCATAAAATGGAACCTTCCTCTTCTTGTTATCCCTCTCTTTCCTTGACTGCATCCCATTATTCTCAATCAGAGCAGCTTTCTGTACTACTCCCGCATAAGTTTCAAGCTCAAACATAGCCACCCTATCTCTGATCCAAGGCTCCAATCCTTGCTGAAATTTCTTTGCTTTTTCTTCCTCAGTGCTGGTATACTTTGTCACAAACCTTGACAACTCAGTGAACTTCTTCTCATATTCTAGTACAGTCATGTTCCCTTGTTTTAACTCAAGAAATTTTAGCTCCATCTGATTCTGCATGTACTTAGGGTAATACTTGTCCAGAAATAACTTCTTAAATCTCTCCCAAGAAATCTGCTGAGTGACTTCCATAGCTTTTACTGATTCCCACCAATAAATGACTTCTCCCTTCAAGAAGTAAGTGGCATACAGCGTCTTCTGATCGTCTCCTAACTGTACCAACTCAAAAGCCCTTTCCATCTCCTTGATCCATGTGTTTGCTATCACTGGATCAGTGGTATCATGAAATACAGGTGGATTCACACTCTGAAAAGCCTTGAAAGTGACAATTTGTCTTGGTGGTACTGGTGGTTCAGGTGGTTGGTGTGGCTCACGGTCATCTTGGTTTTCAATTCGTTGTTGAAGAGTTAGTTGTTGTTGAGCTATAGCATTGGTTTGCTGTTGCAAGGTTTCCAGTAGTTGAAGAATGTTTGGGTCTGTGGTGAAGGTGGTTGTTGGGTTCTTCTTTTTGGGAGGCATGATCCTGAAATAAGAGTTGTGTCATAACAAATATGAATGATAAAATGATTCGAGGGTATCGCATGGCATTCGCATTTACATATGGGGTCAAGTTTCCAAATTAAGCAGATATGATGATAAAAACATAAAATAACAGTTGAGAGCAGATGGAACAATAGCACATAATTATTGAAATTTTAAAGGTCACAGTACATAGGATTGGGACATAGTCTGATTCTAGAAATAACAGGCTTATTTAAAGGAAAGACGGAAACAACTGGGGATTCCATAGAGTTTGATAGTACAACAACATGAAAGGTAAATGGAAAGAACTAAGGCTCCACTCCATCTGAACGGGGCTTGGTAGTCTTTTCCTCTCGAAGCGTCTTCACAATGCTCTGGAGCTCATCCGCCACCATCTGAATGACATACTGGCTGGTACGGTCCCGGTGCGCTGGCATCTCCTCAAGCTTAGTGTTGACGTACCCAACCAAGGTCTCAAGTCTCGCAATCATCTGCTCCTTGGGCTTCCCTTCGTAGTTTCGGCTGTCCGGATACACGTTCTTCAGTCGGTCTATCAGTCGGTCGTACTTGCCCTGAAGCATGTCGAACTCGCGCCTCAACTCAGCATACACGGAGAAAGCAATAGTGTCGTCCGACCCAGAGGATGACGAGGAATGCGCCCTTTGCTGACAACCAATAAGAGGAGTATTAATAATAATTTACTTTACCTTCTCTCTCGCGTAATATCTATAACCTACACACAAATCCTATAACCTATTTGGGCTGTCCAGGGACTCTAAACCGTAGCTCTGATACCAAAACCTGTCACACCCCCAACTTAAATAGCAAAATAATTATAGCTATTACATCATTTTAATGAGTATTACACAACCAAAATCCAAGATCTTACAGTTTAGGGTTTGGAACAGCCCAACACTACCAACTATTACATCTGATTACAAATACCGAGTCCTCACACAACTATTATTACTTATTCTACCTGAGCTCGAACATAAGCATCAGCATCACAGGTCTTACGGGCAGTCTGCTTGAATCTAACCATGGCTGCTAGCTGTAATATCAGGGTAAAGCAAGAAGTGAGCCAAAAGCTCAACAAGTGCTAACAATACAACGCAAAGCATAAATCGAGATATACCTTTAGGAATGACAATGGAATGACATAATCAATGATAATCGAGAGATAAAACTTATGTGAGTTGGCATCATTTTGCTTGCATCAAAACAAATTTTAAAACCATTCTTAATCAAAATCATTTTATGACGCTACGGATTACAGCCGGTGATCAGCCGCGAAGTAATCCCGAACCTCGCTGGGTTCTAAAACATTATTGGGAATCCCTAGGCAACTTTTAAGCCTAATATAAGTGTGGAAAGGACTCGCGTCTCAGTCCAGATCCACCATTCAAGAAAACATTTGTCCCCCTTTGGGACTGAAAAATCCACCTTTTATTCATTTTGAAAACTGATGCCGATTTATGACAAAATCCCTTTTGACTGAAATCATTTTTTTTTATCAGGGGATTATAGATCAACTTGAAATACTGGAAATATGACACTAAATCTCAGGGCCATGATCCACTAGACTTTACTATATTAGGGTAATCGAGAGATTTCCATAAACAAGAATTTTGACAAGGAAATTAAGCAAGGCTACTGGATAATATGAAAGAGTAATGCCAAACTAGGCTTAAAGCAATGGTTGTAGACAAGGTATAGGTATTAGAACATCAAGAAGATAAGCATCACTGGTTCCAATAGGATAGAGGTGCTAAAATATAAAGGAAGTGATCATCAGCCCAAGATATAACAGGGTATCAAGCTTTAGGGTAAGGATAGGGTTATCAAACAATCATGAATGAATTTAAGAAAAGATTGGCTTTTAGGTATCAAGATAAAGTTTCTATCGAGGTTATTTCAAGAGTTGAATCAAAGCATCAGGGTGCAACATCAAGATTTCTCAGGGATCAATAGCATGATAATCAAAAGGATCAATAAGGTATTATAACACATCTCTATTTTATCATGGCATTAAACTATCATGAAAGACTTTTGAACTACTTGTAATACGTACTCGAGGGTTCATGGCATCTCTATGTAACTCAAAGATAAACAAAAGATACTCTTGATTTAAATATATCAAAATGACTCAGGATAATTGCATCGATATATATATGAACTGTTTACAATAAATGCGAAGGTCAAGTTGAATCACTTGCCTTGAGATAGACTGGTCTGGTCTGACTGGTAGGAGCAACAACTGGAGCTTCACTCGACTTTTATGGCAAGTTTTCCCTCGTCTCGAGATCCTACATAAATAATAATAATCCTCATTATAATATATTCTTTCCATCTTAACCTATTTACAACCCGAAATTAAACATGGATGGCACTTAGGCCTATACACACTTAATTCATATCCACCATTTATATTTTCAAATGTACACACGTAGCCACATAATCACATATCGTATATTAATACCAAATAACATCATATACACCATAATGCCACACTAGGCTTGGATGATCTCGACTCACCACTTAAGTTACTTGGTCGCTAACTAAACGAAGTCTTCGAATTTGGGCTTCCTAACTCAATGTGCCTTTCCTAAATTATCCAAAACCTATTGACCCTCACTTGTGCCTTTTGTTCTAATGACCTTATACTATCTTACAACTATGGTGGTCGACCCAATACTCACTTCTAAGTGTCCTAAAACTATGTGATAAGTGAAAGTGCTCACTGGTGCAAATTTCAGAATGGTAACTAAGGTTTCTTGAGTGCATTAGACACTCTTAAACTACAAGTTTTTCTTCAAAATTTTTACACAAGACTCTCCTGACCTAAGGGCATCTCACAAGCTTGATGTGGCTCAAAGGCCTGGCTTGGGCCTTCTTGGGCCTAAGCTAAAAGTCCAAGGTACCCCTGTTTTTCTGGGCAGAAAATGCCCTGACTTGAATTAACTTGTGACACATGGTTCTAGCTCATATCCTATGAACTATGGTTGGAAAAACTTCTCTGACATACCCTCTAACTAAGGCCCAATTGGGCCTAATGAGGGCCTACCCATGACATGGCCAAATCTCCCTATTTCTAAGTTGCAACAAAACTGTCCCCTGCTGGACAGATTTTGTTATTCTACTTGTGCACCTAACCAAATGACATGCAAACCTCCAACCAACTCCTAAAACCTATTATATACTCCCCATACTAACTTCTGGTGGCTTGGGCCTCAAAGTGCACATCAATGACATGGTCAAAACTCACTCTAAACCTCAGGGTACTAAACTGATTTTTCTGCAGAAACTATAACTCTCATTTTCCAAGGTTTTGACTTGACAAACCCAATTATCAACAACTAAATACTTAAACCAAGACCTATACTTGGTATTCTACTGAACTAACTCCCTTTTTCTCAAAATAACCTTGGTGAGATCATCCTTACCTAAGGTGCAACTATGGCAAAACAAAAGAGACTACTCTTAACAAATCGCAAATCTTCATGCTTTTGAAACAACAAGATATATATTTTTATAAAAGATAACCACAAATTATTACCATGCAACAAGAAGCATAAATCAATATTATCACATTATTCCTACTGAAATTAAGGCTCACTAACAAAATCTTTTCCAAATGATCAAAATCTTACAACAAACTAAGAGAATTCCACATGCATGCATGCCTTCGGGTTTTTCAAACCAAAACAACATATTTTCTACATATATTCCATCTTAAAATTGACATGCAAGCCTAGCATAAGGTATACCTAGATGATCACTTAGCATGCAAGGAGTTTTATCAAATTTTCACCACAAAATTCAAGTCATTATCACATAAACATGCAAAAATTGAACAAAACAACAAGAATGATTTCAAGGACCATTCATTCGGCTCCCATATGGTCATGGCCGAATGAAATGGATGGAAATGGCCATTAAATCATCAAGAGTTTCCTTCTCAAGACTTGGCACTTATCCATTTATTGTAGTCCTCTCGAAAACAACCTTAAATCCATAAGAATCAAGATTGTATTTTGAGTTTCACTAAAACCTTTACATGCAACCCTTAAACTTAAACTTTCTACTCAAAACTCTTTGAAATATGAATGATCATGATATAGGAAGTAATATTTACTTGTATGGAAGGTGGAAACTTGAATGTGGAATGAAGAAAAGGGGAGGGGGTAGGTTTTCGGCTAAAAACCCGAGAGGAGAGGGGGAGGGCCGAGAGGAGAGGGAGGAGGGAGGAGAAGTGTGGAAATGGTGGAGTGAAAGTGGTGTGTTTGTCATGTTTACTTGGTTTTTATTTGCCCATAAGTGAGTGGATGAGAGAAATTACAATAGTAACCTTCCAATCTTAGTTAGGTAGATTTGCATGCAAGGACAAAATAGTAATGTGGCTAGAAAAATGAAAGTGAGTGGGGTTGGAATTGCCCTCCTTGCCCCTTGGTTGAATGGAAGAGAGTTTGCATGCAAGGGTAATCATGTAATTTGATAATTATTAAGCAACTAATTTCCAAAGATTTATTTTTATATAATAAAATACAAGTTCAAAAATTATAAAATTTATACCATAAAATAACTTGGATTTTTAGAGACTTTATAAAATCATTTTCAAAATTTTGTGAACAAAATGTCTTTTAAAAGAAAATTTTTCCAAAGCTTAGAATATTCCTTATAAATCAAAAATAAAGAAATTAAATAAATTCTTGCTTTGAAAAATCATATACTACCCAAAGCAAATTTATAATGCAGAAATTTTCACTCACACAAACGTACAAGCATTGAATATATTTTTATTTAACTTAATATTATTCACAAATAATATTACATAAAATGCCGGTCGTAACAGTGTTTGCTATAATCAAATCGAATATAAGAACTCAAGTAATAGAAAACAGATTTTATTCAACACAATAAACTCTGTTATAATATGGAACTGTCATCTCTCAGTGATGAACAAATTATCACGAGAGCTGCTAGGGTTACAATGAATAATAACTTCGATAATGATAACATTTATAGTGTAAACCCTATGCCTGCGTTTATATACTATATAGTTATAAGATAATGTTCTAATTGATATGGAATATAATTCTGCTTCCTAAAATATATCAACTAGTTATCTTTTCTTCCAAGTATTTTATTCTTCATAGAATTCTTTCTTCATGAATATTTATTTCTATCTTAGTCTCGATCTTCTTTCCTTTCAATCAGCCGCCTACCTTATCTGAAAGTCATCTTCAGTCCTGATATTATCTCCTGATAAATATCTTCTGATAACTTAAGTTATGATAACTTAAGTTCTGATATCTTAAGTCCTGTCTTCAGTATAAGTGCTGATTTCCAGTTAAGTACTGATTTGTCCTGTTAGGTAAGATCTGAAAACTAAACACAAATCATATTACACATGACATTATCAAATATATCTAACAATCTCCCCCAACTTATAAATTAGCATAATATACAAGTTTAACATTAAGTACAAATGCATGAGAATTTGACTTGATAACTATAACTTACAGTCCTTTCAGCTTTAGCATCTTTAACTTTTGATAACAGCTTCAGTCTGTATACACTTCAGAATTTAAGCAGTTGTAGATCTTTGACTTGGCTTCAATTTCTGATCTCTTTGATATCAGGAGTTGTTCTGAGATAGTTCTTCAACAAACATCTCTCAGCATATTCAAGTTCATTGACCATCCTCCTTTTAGCATTTATCAATTTAGCTGTATCTTCACCAGTTTGAAAAATAGCTGCTCTGAGATCATTTATCTTAGCTTTTCTTATCTTCCGATCTAGTCTGATTAGATATGCTTTATTAGACTCTAGATTGAATTCCACAGCCTTATAACCCAGAAAAGTAGTTATGATTTTAGCAGAGTTAGGCTTCATTTTGACAATATCACCTTTGTGATCTTTGTACTTGGGACAATATGTGCTGTCAGACTTTACAGAATAAAGCTTCTTCTGTCTTTGAATTTGAGACTTTAAATAACCTGCAGCACTATCTGTTAATCTGTCTTTCACTTGAAGTAAGATAGAACATGTTCCAGTTCCTCAAAATACTTCAGTGGTATAGCATTCTGCCTAATCTGGTATACCCTTCCATCTGTCATAAAATATAACAAGATATGTTCTTTCAAAAAGGTATGGTAAACCATTTGTACAGATTCAAGTCGATTCAATCTTTTAGGAGTTGCTCTGACACCTGGTTCACTTAAGGAAGTTGGATCATTGGTAGTGTTATGTACTCTTCTTTCATCAGAACTACCCAACCCAGATTTATCTCTTGTTTCCTTTCCTGTAACAACTCTTGTTTCAAAACCACTTGTTGTAGTCTTCAAAGGTTGTTTGAAAAATCTCATTATGCATCAGAGTAAGATTAGCATCTGCTTCATCATCACTTATTTCTTCATCCATGACTGGCATATAAACCTTTATAGGTTCATCAACTTTTTCTTTGCCCTTGGACCTTGGATCAATTTCCATTTGTGATTTGGCCTTGGTTGCCTCAGAACTTGTTCTTTCCTTTATCACAATACCCTTAGGCTTCAAAAATTTCTTTTCAACAACAGAAGCTTCTGATTTTGTCTTGACACCTTCTGCTTTGAGTCTAGCATCTTCTCCCTTTAGACTCTCAAAGTCCATTCCTGGATTTTCTTTAAGAAATAACTGCTTTGAAATTTCTTCATCAAGTTCTAGATATCCACCAGAACTTATCCTTTTACCAGTATCAAAACTTATTCTTCTCCCAGTATCAGAACTTGTTCCTTGACTTGTAATTCTAGCTTTACTTGATGAAAGTCCTTTGCCTTGACCTTGACCTCTACCCTTATTAGAGTTTCCCTGGTCATCATTTCCATCGTCCTTTCCTTTCAGTGTCTGAATAAATTTGCATTTGGACTTAATCACTTTCTCCCCCTTTTTGGCATCAGCAGGTAAAAGAAGAGAGACAAGAAATTCCACTGAGGATTGGATCTCATTGAGTTGATTTTGGTGAGAAGCTTGATTCTTCAGAATTTCTTCAATTTGAGTTTGTTGCTTCTCCTGAGTTTTCTTAATGTAGGCAATTCTGTCAAAGGCTGGCTTGAAAAATCTATTCTTTTCAAATTTTACATTCATATCTTGCTGGATCAAGGTTTCTTGAATTTTGTTCACCTTGGCATGAGTTGTTGAGTATTGACCCTGAAGGTGCCTAGTACTCAATGCAGTAACTCTCAGTTGTGCCTTGAAATCGTCATTTATCAGCATTTCATCAGCTTTTGCTAGATGCTCAGCAAGAATCTTTTCAGAAGGAACAAAACTAACTGTGTTCAATTCCTTAGTCCACTCCTTTCCTCTAGGAGTTTCACTCCAAGGTACTGGTGCTTCCCCTGTAACAAACTTTTTGACTAAATCAGTTTTATTAACTGTTTGTTGAGGTGCATGTCCTGATGGACCAACTGCATTAGTATCTAAATTAGCAGCAGCTTCACCAGTAGTTTCTTCATTGGCAGCATCAGAACTTGTAGATCCTGCAGTATCAGCATCCTCTGATAAAATAGCAGTATGTGAGGCTATAGAGGCTTCAATATTTTCCTCTAAATTCTGATCGGCAGCCAGGTTCTGATCAACATTCAAAAGTGATGTTGTTGGTGGAGTGAGTTGAATTGGTGGAGCTTCCAAGTACAAAACCTCAGGCACAATCAGGTTATGAATATCAATTCAGCACTTGTACCTGGTTCTTCAGTATGTACTGGATCAACTATAGGTGACATAGGAGGTGTAGGTATTTAGCTTGAGCAGTTTCATGTTGTATAGAAGGAAGTAATTCAATAAAAACTGGTTCTGTTGAGATCAAAGATTTCTGATCCCCTTCCTTAGCTGCTTCCACTACATCTTCTGAATCTGACTCAACTATGTCCCTATGAGCTCTCTGTTTCTTTAATTTTCTCAACGGTGGAGACACTGTAGGAGCTTTATCATCAGAATTTAATTTTCTAAGCCTTTTGAGGGGCCTAGAACTCCCAGTTACAGTATCTTTCTCAGAAGAAACCTTCTCAGCTTCTATAATAACAGGTTCTGATATTGGAACCTGTTCCTTAGTTGTTTCCCCAAATCAACAGAATTTAATCAAAACATTCATCAAAATAAAATTAAAAGTCGATGAAGTAAAGATTAATAAATTGCAATTAAACATGCACAATCACATAATTTGAGAAACAAAGTACAAATCTTGCAGTTAAAGAAAATTTCATTGGTATATCAGATGATTACATTTGATGAAATTTAGCAATTACATGCAAAAATTACAAGATAGTCCTATTCTACGATTCTTAACATCAACAGTCCTAGTCCTAGTCTTAGAAGACTGACAAAGCTGATGGTGAAGAGAAACGGATGGATGACAACTAATTCTTCTTCCTACTTTCAATAAAGAGAACAGCAAGACGAATGATTTGCTCCTGCTGTTTAAGAATATGAAGATGAGCTTCTCTTTGGAAAGACAACAGATCATTTTTAATGTTCTCTGGAAGTTGAATCCAGATGACAAATGGAATGTTGTTGATAGAATGTGAAGTCGGAATTCCATTTCGAAAGATAGTCACAGTTTCTGTGCCATAAGAGTAATACCAACTAAAATGTGCCATTGTTTGAGAGAAATGAACAGATATGGTTTTACTGATGAATGATCAGTCATTTAAATAGGCAATGGAATACTAAGGGACGTGAGGACTGGTTAAAAATTACAAGAAAAAATAATGACCCCTCGACTCCCTAGACTGATGTGTAATAATAACAGTTAGTAAAAGATCTAAAGCCAGAGTTAATGGGCACGGGATATAATAATAATTACTGTGCGCATGCAGTTTTTCAAGACAGCCACGCTAACCACTAACTCATAATGATTATGACTGTTTTATCTCACATTAACCAATATTCTGTAAAAATATTATCGTTCAAGTAATGACCAAAAATAAACCAAGTAAATAAATACAGCCACGTCAGCATCAAAACTTGATTATTATTAGGATTTAAAAGTCATCAGAATATGGATCCTTAACTCGAAAAGTGAATGTTTATCCCTGTAATTCTTCACACAAATACTGATATGGTTTCATCAGAACTTAATCATCAGAACTTCAATCAAAACTTATCCTCAGAATTTATGCAATCTGACACATAGACTGTTCATCTAAAACAAGATTTATCACCACAGTAATTTTCATCATTCATATGGAGCGTAAGTGTGTGCATTAAGCTAAATAATAGACAAAGAGTAAATTCTGATTCACTTCTGTACATCTTAGAAATAAGGCATAACTAAGAACTTTGCTCAAAATCTGTCATTATTCTGAAGTCTACTTTAGAATGAGTTCATGCATGAGTCCACCTCAACTATTTTGTGCTCATTTTATGCATCTTTTGAAATTCCATTTTAAAGTGACTTCTCAGTGTAAGTGAGTCACGACTGCTTATCAGAATTTATGCTGTTATCAGAGTATTTCTCCAGTAATCATAGAGTGTGAAAAGTCACCAAGAAAATTTTATTTTGCTTTTCTAATGCATATTACTTAATACCAGCAATGCACTTGGGTCTTCCCTTCCACATTTTTACTCTAGATCTTAAAGGAGTACCTGATATTTATTTCTTTTCTTTTCTTTTTCTTTTGATAAGTGAGGTTTATCAACACTTAGTACATCCATCAGATTTACTAACATCAGAACTTAACAGATAAGAAGCATTTATTCTAGTTTTTGACTTAGTAATAAGATAGACAAAGTAAACTTAACTAAGCTCAATATCAGAATTTGCTTGTGTTAAAAGATTTCCACATAAACAATTACTTCAAACATGGGATCTTTAGTATATTAAAGACTACTAGGTCAGCATCTAGCACAGTTATCTTCATTGGATTGAATAGTCACAGAAACATTCATATCACTATCAGAGTTTAGAAACTCATATCAGACAACAATCAGCACTTAAGCAATTTTTAATTTAAGCACAGAATATACAAAGATAGTAATATCTGTAAATACTGATCATAAAGTCTGATGTATCAGAACATAAACTAAGTAGTTTTAGAGAAAGAACCTGAAACTATTCCAAGTTCATTTACCAATCTTGTAAAAGTAGCTTCACACAGTAGTTTTGTGAAGATATCTGCTAATTGTTGATCTGTTGGAACAAAATGCAATTCCACTGTACCTTCATCTACATGTTCCCGTATGAAGTGGTACCTAATGCTGATGTGCTTTGTCATTGAGTGTTGAACTGGATTACCTGTCATAGAAATAGCATTTTGATTATCACAGTAAATAGGGATTTTAGAAAATTCTAACCCATAATCCAGTAACTGATTCTTCATCTAAAGAATCTGTGCACAACAGCTTCCTGCAGAAATATATTCTGCTTCTGCAGTTGATGTGGAAATTTACTTCTGTTTCTTGCTAAACCAAGAAACCAATCTTCCTCCAAGAAATTGGCAGCTTCCACTTGTGCTTTTCCTGTCAATTTTGCATCCTGCAAAATCTGCATCTGAGTAACCTACTAGCTTAAAGTCTGATTCTCTAGGATACCACAATCCCAGATCATCTGTACCCTTAAGGTACTTAAAAATTCTTTTCACAGCTGTTAAGTGAGGTTCTCTTGGATCTGCTTGAAATCTTGCACAAAGACAGGTAGCATACATGATATCAGGTCTACTTGCAGTTTAGATAGAGTAGTGAGCCAATCATACCTCTGTAATCAGTAATATCTACTGATTTACCAGTATCCTTATCCAATTTTGTTGCAGTGGCCATAGGAGTGGATGCACTTGAACAATCTTGCATTCCAAATTTTTTCAACAAATTTCTGGTGTACTTAGATTGACAAATAAAAGTTCCTTCTTCATTCTGCTTGACTTGAAGGCCCAGAAAATAGTTAAGTTCTCCCATCATACTCATTTGATATCTTAACTGCATCAGCTTGGCAAACTTCTTACAAAGTCTGTCATTTGTCGAACCAAAAATGATATCATCAACATATATTTGAACCAAAAGTAAGTCCTTTCCATGGTGGTAGAACAGTGTTTTGTCAATAGTCCCTCTGTTAAATCCACTTTCCAGAAGAAACTGAGCTAAAGTCTCATACCATGCTCTTGGAGCTTGCTTAAGGCCATAAAGTGCTTTATCAAGCCTGTAGACATGATTGGGAAATTTGGAATCTACAAAGCCTGGAGGTTGTTCAACATATACTTCCTCTTCCAATTCTCCATTAAGAAAAGCACTTTTCTCATCCATTTGAAAGACTTTAAACTTCTTGTGAGCATCATAAGCCAAAAATATCCTTATGGCTTCCAATCTAGAAACTGGTGCAAATGTTTCATCATAATCAATTCCCTCCTGTTGAGAGTATCCTTTTGCAACCAGCCTTGCTGTAACACCCCCAAATTTGGGGTCGGGGATCCGGGTTGTCACGAGTTTCATTTCCCTTAATAATACTTAATCTTAATAATCAACCAACTACTGCGTACTGTGACCCCACAATATACACACACCATAAGTTATAGTCTCAGAGATGAATATCAAAAAATAACAGAAGTCATTTTATTCCACAATTATAAGCCATTACACCTCAAAAGGGTTTCTGAATAAATTTACATATTCTTTGCCATTATTACAATTCATAAATATACATAAGTCTCGCACAACAAAAGTTGAAAGCCAAGCCCATTGGTAGTTCCTTCCTCAGCTATAATGGCATCAACACCTACAGGAAACTGCGAAACATTTCCTAACCGCTCACGAATTGGGAGCTTGATCCTATTCATCTTGTCTATCTGTCATTGTGTGATGAAAGAAGAAAGAAAGGGTGAGCAACAAGCCCACCGAAATAATATGTATAATAATTAACAATATATGAGCATTCTCATAGTACTCATGAAAGTCTTGGTCAAGAAGAAATGAACCAAGTTTGATATCTTAATGCGACGAAGTCGCAAAATATTCAGTATATATATACATATATACTTCTCAAATCTTTGAAATCCTCTGACATGTATAATATACACAGAGTTCCAGTTTATAACTGTATAAAATATCGTTGCAAGGTGATCTCATATATCTAACCTTGTCTCAACGTTTTTCTGACAATCTTTGTCATGCATAAGATAATCATTTACTAGATATAAGTTGAAAAGATGAAGTTACAAGATACTCCAATATACTTATATCTTTTCCGAATACTACTTGAACTACCACCGTTCAAGTTATAATTAGTTTCAAAAGTTCATAACCCAGATGAGACTACAAGATAAGACTCGAATAGGTTCAATCTTTGAAATATTATTGAATGAAATGAAGTTACGAGATACTTCATTAAGTCCCGATATATATATATATATATCCATAAATATCTCTCATACATTCTTCTGCTATGATAAGTATAAGCATAATTGCCATTCCCTAGAATTTTGGAAGGAAGAAACTTTGGCATAAACCTGATATCTTACTGATCAGGCAAAGATACCAATAAGTAACATTTTCTACTAGTAGATGGACGAATTCCCCATTGGTCATCACCCTGGCCGCATTGGGACCTATGTTGGACTGCCACTCAGCCACTTACGCATTGATGGACTCCCACTAGGCCACTTACACTTTCATGGACGCCCACTGAGCCCATGTTGCTTATGCCGACT
The DNA here is from genome assembly GCF_009905375.1 of Apium graveolens. Taxonomy (NCBI): domain Eukaryota; kingdom Viridiplantae; phylum Streptophyta; class Magnoliopsida; order Apiales; family Apiaceae; genus Apium; species Apium graveolens. Next base: position 54,126,649 of record NC_133651.1, read on the forward strand.
CAAATAGATGGACTTACTTTCCGAACATTGGGCAAGTAATCAAAATGTTTTCTCAAAACAGCAACCACGTTGCGAACATAAAATACACCACAGAGCCGGATCCCTCAGGTTTTGAGCGAGTATTTAAATCCCCTTCGAGAGGAAGATCTTAAATCTAAAAATGAGTTTTGGGATCCGCTCTAAATTTTAAAATCATTTTGAAGACTCGAAAACATTTTAAAGAATGTTTAGAGTAATGCTGATTTAATAAAATAAATCAGTCCCGATATATGAGAAACTATCTGAATATTATTACTTAAATAATATTCCCATAAGGATAATCCTTAAAAAAATAATTGAAGTAGAAGTTTTAAAAACTCATACTTGAAGTGAATAATAAATAACCAAAGATATACTTATACGAAAGTACGATCTTCATTTGAATAATCGAAATAAGTTTGATTATTCAAAACTATCGAATATACCTTATTCGATTACTAGTTATAGAAAACTATATATATATAATATATATGTATTATACTCGGGAACATCGACTCCCGGTTTAGAAAAATTTTCACCTTCGAGTCCCCTATACTAAGGGTATACGCAACTACTGCTTATCTCTAGCAAAGGTATTATGCAACTTATAAGCATTTGAATCAACAATTAGGTATCAAGATTATGAAATAGGCATGTATATATACCATATCAGCATGCTCCAATATATCGCAAGATTTTCTAATAACAATCATGCACTTATCACAAGATAATGCATATACATATATACATCACAACTACAGTATAACGAGTAGAAAACTTGCCTGAGTGTTCCGGGATAGACTTAAGCTTAGAGTGGGTCCGGTAACCTATGAACAATAACATAATCCGAAATTAGACCACGGTCGCTTAAGAAACTAGTCAAAACTCACTCATACCCTAACGGTCGCTTACGGTCGCTTAGACACTTAATGATTTGCGTTAATCGCTCGCGTGCCCTCGGCTCCACTAATTTTAATAAATTAACCGTTACGAATTTTAAGGCGACTCTTTCGCGAATACTCTACCAACTGCCTAACCCACCTTAAATAATTGTTTCATACTCTAATTAGTCATTTAAGGGCCTTAATCAAGGTTTTAAAGTAAGGCGAGGGGTAATGGTTCGTTCGCGAAACACCGTTACTTAAAACGGTCGTTTCTCCTAAACCATACATCGGATTCAAGCGAACCACATATCAAAACGAAGCTCGTAACATGAGCTATCTAAACATAGTAATGGTCAGTTCATGGCAGTGAGTGTTCGGGTGCAAAAGTTAAGCACAAAACAGTCTAAGGAAAATTGGGCATTACGACGGCTATAACTTAGCAATTCCCAAATTTTTACCCAATCAATTCAATATCAAACCACCACTAATCAACACCATTCCACCATCATTCAACCAAAATACAATATCATTTAACTATAACTCAAGATCTCAACTTATTCATCTAAACCAAGTCAAAATGTGACCAAGAACATTAAATCCAACAAGTATCACTCGTAACTCCAAAATCAACAAAACCACTTACTAAACAATGCCCTAAACATGAGTCACTACTAGAAAAAAGACCTTAGACATCGGTTAAAAAGCGATGTCTATGTAAAAAATGTATGATGTATTCGCGACTGATGTTAAATGTATTTTCTCATAGACATCGGTTAAAAACCGATGTCTATGTAATATTACACATCATTTCTGGAAAATTTTTGATGTCTAATTCACATTCTTGTTATATAATTGTGTAATGTCAAGTTCAGAAATGTAATATTAGGACGATTAGGCCTATTTAAAACTATAACACACAAGCAATATTTATAAATTAACATCGATTAAAAAAAACCGATGTCTTTAACCTATTAGACATCGATTATTTTTAAAGAACCGATGTTAATTTGAACAATAGACATCGATTTTTTTATAAATAACCGATGTCAATTTGAACAATAGACATTAATTTTTTTTAAATAACTCATGTTAATATCATAAATAGATATCGGGTGTTTATTTTTGAATCGATGTTATTACCTTGTTTATATGTGCTAATATCCCTGTATTTCCATTCACACTTAATGCACAACATCAAAGGTACAAACATACAATAAATAAAAGTGAAAAAAGGAAAAAACAAAGCAGGTGCATCGACATTCAAAGCGCGAGAGGAAGAATCCTACATTGTAGTAATAAAAATGCCTATCAGCATTGGTCACATTCACTTTAAAGTGATTACTAAGAAGAAGAATCCTACACTATAGTGATAAAAATGCCCATCAACATTAGATCTTCCATTACCTTACTTAAATCTTCCTCCTCAAAATGATCACTTTCTTCTTGCAAAAGCATTCCAACTTCATTACCATCTCCTCCTTTTAGTTCCTCTAATCCATATTTCGATAGAGAAACAGAACAATCTGAGTCCTCTCCATCCTCCCCTTCAATCAAACTATAACCTCCATCAGGGTTTAGGGGTTGAAATATCATCTAAGTCGTGCCACCCTGATTTTCCAAACAACAGGAAAGATCAGTAAACACATGAACCAGGATGCCTCACTTCTCCAGCAAGCATAATAACAGTGCATAATAACAGTTGATACTGTAAAATCATCTTGAAAGAACAATTTGCAGAAAAAACAACTTACTCATAGCCACTATATATATATATATATCTTGAAACATTGTACCATAACAAATTCCTTTAACTAATACTTATGTGGTTTTACATGAACACAATTAAGAAAAAGAGGTCAGCATATATATAGAGTTGTTGTAACTGTACACTGCCTGTAAATTTAGTCTATCCCAGTCACATGAGCAACTTCTTGTGCCTGACTTGTAGTAAAAAAACCTTATACAGTTTAGTACCAAAAGTGAACAGCGTCTACAAATAAACTCAAAATAACCATAGTTACTAAAGCCATTGAAACAATCGGATTTTATACCATAAACAAAAAATGATGAAACTCATAATTATAGTGAAACTACTATCTCATACACAAATTAAACAAATCAAATTCAACAAAAGAAGCACAGAACTCCTCACCGAAGCAACACTAACACCACTCTCTTTCTCCTTCACTTTCTCGTAAATGTCATCCACAAGCTTTGAAAGCTCCAATTTGAGATGGGTACTGATGTTTCATAACCTGTTAAAAACACCAATAAAAAGTAAGAACACAGAAAACCCAATCTTGATAAAGAAAAAAAAACCCAATTATACAAACTAATCCAAGCCGGGTCGAGAAATTAAGGTTTCTTATAGTAGGAGTTTGATTAATTGAATATCTATAATTTGGTGTTTAATTCGAACCCTAATTACTTGCAATGTGAGATGGTCATATAAATTAGGGTTTTAATTATGAAAATATGGTTAGAGATAGAGAGATGAGAAAGAACGAGAAAGAGAGAGAGAGAGAGCGAGAAAGATAGAGAGAGAGAGAGAGAGAGAGAGAGAGAGAGAGAGAGAGATGAAAGAGAATGAAAGAGAGATAGGGGGAGGAAGAGAGCTGAGAGGAGAGAGATACTAGAGAGACGGGTTCATTTTTTTGTTAAGGGGGGAATAATTGGGAAATAAAAGGGGGAAACTTTTCGCATTTTTTTTTAATTTTTTTTAGTTAACCATTGACAACGGTCGTAAACTCAAACCGATGTCTATAAAACAAAGACATCGGTTACATAAAAAACCGATGACTAACTAACGTTTTTCATTTTTAAAAAATAACTATAGACAGCGGTTATTTTATGGACCGATGTCTAAAATAAGCAGTAACATCAGTTTTAAAATAACCAATGTCTAAATATAACTTTAACATCGGTCGTCTCAGCAACCGATGTCTAAGGACCGATGTCTATTGACAGAATTCTAGTAGTGACGTACACACCCATTACACTAACCCATCATCTAAACATTATTAAATCCAAACCAGCAAAACTTAAGACTAAGGGTTTGAGAAGTTATACCTTCCTTGGAGAGTGCAGAATCACTTAGGAAGCCTTAAATAACCACTAACTATCTCTTCTAAGCTTGGATCTTGAAGAAAACATAAGAAAACACAAAGTTAGTTTCTTGAAAACACTATTCATCAAGAACTTTGATGAATTGATTAGCTATGTTAAACATGGAAACTTGAGCATAAACTTATGGATCATCTAAGTTATGAATTATGTAAGCTAAAGAAACAAACCTCTTGAATTATGATTAAGCGGAGCTTGGGTTTTGGAATTTTTCTTCCTTGCCTTTCTTCAAAAAGCCGTGAGCAAGGAGATGGGGGGGGGAGAAATGAATGTGTTTGCTTGGTTGCTTCTTCTTTTGACTTAGGAATTGATTTTAACCTTTTTACCATGATTAATAATGCTTGGCTAGTAATCAACCAATAAAACCTACCCACTTGTCACGCTTATGTCATCTTCCTTATGTCATCCATTTGCCACATGCCTTTGTCTTGTGGTTTGATGATGTCACAATCCTTGGCTCCTTGTACAAGCTTGTCTCTTGGTCGCTTATTTATTTTACGGTTCGCTTAACTCTCGTTTTCGTTAATCGTTTGAGGGATCATATCCGGGATCTTATTACATGGCTAAACCTTTCTCAACATCTTATATTCCTTTAATGATCCTCTGCTATAATCCTTAAATAAAATCCTTTTTAATTATGTTACCTTATATTTAATCCTTTTGGTATCTGGTGGATTTTCGGGAAAAATCAAAGTGTTCGAATTTTGATTCTGACGATCTTTACATACACTTATTTACATTATGGAATACTAATACGATCTTAGAATTTCCATAACAGTACTCCTATATAGTGTGGTCTGATAATTTTCCTTAATCAGCATCATCAGCAAAAGTTACTATTCATCAGTGTTTCAAAAATTCCAAAAATTGGGGTTATTACAGTCTCCCCTCCTTAAAAGGATTCCGTCCCGGAATCAGATAGAAAATGAATAGGGATACTTTCTTAGCATTGCACTTTCTAACTCTCAGATAAATTTTCCCACATTGTGATTCTACCACCAAACTCTGACTAGTTTGATAACCCTTCTCCTAAGCATTTATCCCTTTTCGATCTATAACCCAACCTGGTTGCTCCATATAGGTTACGTATGGTTGCATGTCTATGCGCTCATACGCCCCTATTTATCTGGCATCCGAATTACACTTCCTTAACATTGATACGTGGAATATGTTATGAACTTGCTACATGTTCGGGGGTAGGGCTAGCTCATATGCTAACTTCCCAATACGTCTTAATATATCCTAGGGTCCAACAATTCGTGGGCTTAAATTTCCTTTCTTTCCGAACCTCATCCATCCTTTCTAAGGGAATACCTATAACAGCACTAGGTCCCCTACTTCCTACTCTTTGTCCTTTTGTGTCAAATCAACATACTTCTTATGTCCATCTTGGGCTACTACCAGCCGTCCTCTGATTAGATCTATTATATCCCTGGTCCTTTGGACCACTGCTGGTCCGAGCATCTTGCGCTTTTCAACTTCATCCTACCGTAAGGGAGATCGACATTGTGTTCCCTCAAGGATCTCGTAAGGAGACACCTCGATACTGACATACGATCTATTGTCGTAAGAAAACTCAATCCGTGTTAAGTGATCATTCCAAATTCTTTCACGTCTATTGCATAGGCTCTCATAATAACTTCTAGCATTATAGCTTTTGCTTATCAATACCTATTCTGTTCCAGTTCGTAATCGTTACTATCTTCCGCACCTAATGTTATACTGGTTACACTTTTGCTCGCTAGCGTTCTATAACCTTTTAATAAATGCGTCAACCTTAGTATCACGAACGCGTTAGAATCGGAATACCACCGCACTGATACTACTTCATTTCTAGCGGCTTCCATATTTGAAAGCTTGATCCATCGTATAAAAGTAAAATAATTTATTGAGAGATCACTATGATCATGAACACTTGTTCTATTGCATAGTTAGTACATAAGGTGGCCAACCTTTAGTACTCGACAAGCAATTAAACAACATGTGGTATCCTACTAGGATTTTATCACACAAATAGGTAGTCATTCGGCAATACCGTCCCTTCTGGAAGGGTTGTTCTTCTCAGCTTACATGAAATGAAAAGGAGAGAAAAGAACGAATTGAAGAGAATTGTAAAAAACAATATACTGCCACAAAATATCTGGCTTGGAATCTACCTCTGAACTATAGAGGTTTGTCATAGGAGAACAAAACATATACGTATATATATCAACATCAAGCATTATAGCATCGTATTTCACGTGCCTAAATATTTACTATTCCGTCCATCATTCTATAGACCCATGCTCTTGCTCGAGCTTATAAAATAATCACCGTTGAAACTCCCTTGACAGCGAAAATCAAATCTCGGATTTCATTCTAGACATCATAGTTACTAGAATCCATTGCTATACCATAACCTTCTTCGTATAGTAATACTACTCTTTATCGATAAGAAGGAATAAATATATCATAGGGTAATTGTTCGGCTTAGTTGGTCTATCAATAATAACTTATACATTACCACGACCCGATTAGTGGTACTAAATCTCGACATCCATTCTAATACAACTCTTACGGTTGTAATCGACTCATTACTCGCAGAATCATTGCTGCATTACTATGGTCCATCGCTGACCTACTGTAGTCATTCATTATTTTTATGAAGTCTCAATATCTAACCATACAGTCCATACCTACCTTATCGAATTCTTCCAAGAAGGTAACATAATCACCATTCATGATTCATGAAGAATACTCCTGAACTTGACATACATATGACATGAAGCAGATAAAATTACAGAAGAGTTTCAATCAAAGCAACGATAGCAGGTTAATACCATTCTTAATCATATGCCTTCAATAGAAGACTTATCTCAGAGGTTTGTTTAGTCCTTTTTGAAACATGGTCCTGGCTTATTCTCAAGATAGGACCTTCTAAGATAGATAGCCCGCTCACGGCGATTACATGAATTAAATCTTTACCAAACTACTATTATGGTTGAGTATTGCACAATCATCAGAAGGAATGTCAATCTTCCACACCATAATACAACCTTCACGGCTTTAACAATCATCACTGTATTCCTCTAGCACGAGCGCCTATAATTGTTCTCTTATAGTTAGAGTGTCGGCTACCTCATTGGCCTTTCCTGATAGTAATAGTTCCTTATAATCAATGTCTTTTGAATGATCTCCAACTAAATTTTCTACCTCATTTCCAATCACTGCTTGTGTGAAGATGCTTTTCCTTAAGCTTTGGTGAGAAAAAAAATATCACCATTTGCATGAGTTATTGCCTCGGTCTTTAGAGGTGGTCATTGTCACGACTGACTCTCGATCATACTTAAGACGTCTTTTATCTTGGGTCCTTGTTTTCACCAATCTCGACCCTCATTGGGTCGATCTATACTTTTTTTGGTTTAACACGTGCCCCACCTGGCATTATTATAATTACGTAATATTTCCTTTATCAGAATTTATATTCTTCAGAACTTTGAATATTACCTTTCTCCTGTAAGACCTCTAAGGTTATCCTTGAATTGCTCCTCCTGTATTCCCTAGAAATATGGCATATCAAAATACCATTTACTAATACTAGAACCATTGTCTATATAGTTCTGAAAACTTTCTCCACTGATCTTTAAAGGTTGTTGTTACCTTAATCCCTTCCAATTCATACTGTCAAAACTCATGCTATCCCTATTAAGGGTGAAATGCCAACCCTTATACATTTCCCTAGGGTTCATCTCAAGTTATTGAGGTTATATCCTTAATTCCACCTTTAAAAAGGTACTTGCATCCTTACATGGATAAATAAAGTCATATATCCCTGATAAGGGTATCTTATTCAATCATTTCCACCTCGATAGTCTATACCAAATTTCACAATAGCATCCTTATTCAAGTTGAGGTCAATCCATATGGCCTCCAAAAGATAAAAAATGGTCATCCGCTTTTCTTTCCTGATTTGGTAATGATCACATGGATGTTCTGGAAGATATTGGTCGTGTTCAACGTGAACTTCTTCTTAATAAATACTTATTTACTTTTGTTGTTTATCTCAACAGTCATCTCAATGTTGGGATATCTTTCATACCTGGCGTCTCCCTTTCTGGGTATCATGCCCCCGGTCTTACACTTCACATTCTTGAAGGTCACTTCCTTCATCCAATTTTCCTAATTTCTTACTTTCTTGTCTCCTCAGTCTATCCGCGTCTCATTGTTTATCCTTCGAACTATCTCAAGGTTTCCTCGAATCCTCCCAACTTAAAGGGGATAAAATATATGTATCTCTCATGCCTTCATCCATCAACTTTAACTCATGGTGAATCACTCTCATCATGACGATTACATACTTTTCTATTTCTATTGCTACGAGTCTTTAGGGTTTCCTCATATCTAACTCCCTTATCATTCCTCCAACTCTATTGCCTTTATATTCCTTTCCACTTCAGTTTCTTTTTATCTACCTCTATCTTGCAATCATTTCATGAACCCACTAATCATTGACTTCAAACATCACGTCGTTCTGGGATTCTAGTCCTCAGAACAAATCTTGACAACTTTTACAATCTTAGATTCATAATTTGTCATACTCGTCCGCCTTTGTTTTGGCTCTAAAGCTTCTACACTATCTCCATAACCTTGGGAAGTACTTTCCCGAAACAATTGACTGAACTTTAATCAGTTTATTATAACCTCTGGCTCCGTGCCTTTCTTGGTCTTTCACCAGCGGGTGGCCTCTCTCTTAGGAAGGTAAGTGACAAAAACAGTCTTTTACGCTTCGTCAATCATTTAGAATCTCAAATGATTCCTATATTTCCTTTAGCCAGGCTCTTGCCTCGACTGGGTCAGCTTGTTCCTTGGAACTCTGAGAGCTTAGCGACTTAAAGGTCCCGAAAGAATTTCTCACCGTATTGTTTCCTCAGGGTGGTGGTTGGGAATAAAAGTATAATTTTTGTTTAGGCAGGTCCATGAATTTCCCCATAGGAGTACCATCCTGGTTCTCCCTATCTTGCTCGACATCTGTTTTCTCAGTATGAAATGTTTCATCCTTCTCCCATAATCAGGGTTATCTTATACGTTAAAATCCTTATTTTCCATTTCATTATGTTATGGGTTCTTTCTTTCTTGATGGCGACCTCCCTGACTATCACATTCAGGGCTTGCCCTAAATCTTATTCCTCGAACTATGGCTTTCATCTAAGATCTCGTCCTTAAGCTCTTGAACGTTTGGAACCCAAATTCTGTAGGAATACCTCATTATTCCCTTATCATCTCTCTCGGTATTAATCTCTTCTCTATTTATTGGCTCTCTTTTATACTAAGGGCATTAGCCACCATTTTGGCTTTCCCTGGATGATAAAGAATCTCATAATCATAATCCTTGATTAGCTCTAACCACCTCCTCTGGCGTATGTTGAGCTCTTTCTGCGTGAAAATGCACTAAAGCACTTATGGCTTGTGTAAATCTCGCACTTCTCTCCATACAAGTAGTGCCTCCAATCTTTAGGGCAAAACTATTTCCACGAGCCCAAGCTCATGGGTGGTGACATCAAATTTTATATTCCCTTAATTGTCTTGACACGTACGCGATTACCTTGATGTGCTGTATAAGAAGCACCCTAATTCCTTATGCGAAGCGTCATTACACATCACAAAATCTCCTTTTCCATCCGGCAACGCCAACATAGGGGTCGTCACCAACCTTTGCTTTAGTTCTTAAAAGCTGTTCTCGCATTTCTCTATCCATTTGAACTTCTCAGTCTTACGAGTAAGCCGCGTTAAAGGGGCTACTATCTTTACAAACTTGAACGAACCTCCGGTAGTGACCGACCAATCCTACCTCTGGTAGTCACCCTAACCATGGTCATCAATTCCTCAGTGGTCCTTTATTCATTCTTGTCAGGATCCTCCACGGGATCCTTCTCAGCAATAATCCCTTCTAGGACAACATCCTCAACCGCTACATCCTCAATATGAACATCATCCGGTCCCGTGTTAGGACGCTCTATCGGATCCATAATCTGATCTCCAATAACTAATAAAACATCATCGCGTTGTTGCTCCTCAACCTCAGGGTTCAGAGTCCCGCTACCATATACGATAACGAACTACGCTTCTATCACGATATTTATAAGGGTTCCCATAAGGGTTTTAACTGTCAGTACTACGTTAGGTAGTCCGACTATGAACTTGGCAAGAGTTCTTATTTATCTTAGTGAACTTATTATTTTAACGTCACTTCATCTCTGAGGTTTATAACGCTTAGCTCAAATACCATTTCTATAACACCCCCAAATCCGGGGTCGGGGATCCGGGTTGTCACGAGTTCCATTTCCCTTAATAATACTTAATCTTAATAACCAACCAACTATTGCGTACTGTGACCCTATAATATACACACACACCAAAAGTTATAGTCTCAGAGATAAATATCCAAAAATAACACAAGACATTTTATTCCACAATTATAAGCCATTACACCTCAAAAGGGTTTCCGAATAAATTTACATATTCTTTGCCATTATTACAATTCATAAATATACATAAGTCTGGCACAACAAAAGTTGAAAGCCTAGCCTATTGGTAGTTCCTTACTCAGCTACAACGACATCAACGCCTACAGGAAACTGCGGAATATTTCCTAACCGCTCACGAATTGGGAGCTTGATCCTGTTCATCTTGTCTATCTATCGTTGTGTGATGAAAGAAGAAAGCAAGGGTGAGCAACAAGCCCACCGAAATAATATGTATAATAATTAACAATATATGAGCATTCTCATAGTACTCATGAAAGTCTTGGTCAAGAAGAAATAAACCAAGTTTGATATCTTAATGCGATAAAGTCATAAAATATTCAGTATATATATACATATATACTTCTCAAATCTTTGAAATCCTCTGACATGTATAATATACACAGAGTTCCGGTTTATAACTGTATAAAATATCGTTGCAAGGTGATCTCATATATCTAACCTTGTCTCAACATTTTTTTGAAAATCTTTGTCATGCATAAGATAATCATTTACTAGATATAAGCTGAAAAGATGAAGTTACAAGATACTCGAATAGACTTATATCTTTTCCGAATACTACTTGAACTACCACCGTTCAAGTTATAATTAGTTTCAAAAGTTCATCACCCAGATGAGACTACAAGATAAGACTTGAATAGATTCAATCTTTGAAATATTATTGAATGAAATGAAGTTACGAGATACTTCATTAAGTCCCGATATATATATATATATATATTAATATATATCTCTCATACATTCTTCTTCTATGATAAGTATAAGCAGAATTGCCATTCCCAAGAATTTTGGAAGGAAGAAACTTTGGCATAAACCTGATATCTTGCTGATCAGGCAAAGATACCAATAAGTAACCTTTTCTACTAGTAGATGGACGAATTCCCCACTGGTCATCACCTTGGACGCATTAGGACCTATGCTGGACTGCCACTCAGCCATTTACACATTGATGGACTCCCACTAAGCCACTTACACTTTCATGGACGCCCACTAAGCCCATGTTGCTTATGTCGACTCAAATAGATGAACTTACTTCCCGAACGTTGGGCAAGTAATCAAAATGTTTTCTCAAAATAGCAACCTTGTTGCGAACATAAAATACACCACAGAGCCGGATCCCTCAGGTTTTGAGCGAGTATTTAAATCCCCTTCGAAAGGAAGATATTAAATCTAAAAATGAGTTTTGGGATCCTCTCTAAATTTTAAAATCAGTTTGAAGACTCGAAAATATTTTAAAGAATGTTTAGAGTAATGCTGATTTAATAAAATAAATCATTCCCGATATATGAGAAAATATCTGAATATTATTACTTAAATAATATTCCCATAAGGATAATCCCTAAAAAATAATTGAAGTAGAAGTTTTAAAAACTCATACTTGAAGAGAATAATAAATAACCAAAGATATACTTATACGAAAGTACGATCTTTATTTGAATAATCGAAATAATTTTGATTATTATTCAAAACTATCGAATATACCTTATTCGATTACTAGTTATAGAAAACTATATATATATATATAATATATATGTATTATACTCGGGAACATCGACTCCCGGTTTAGAAAAATGTTCACCTTCGAGTCCCCTATACTAAGGGTATACGCAACTACTGATTATCTCTAGCATAGGTATTATGCAACTTATAAGCATTTGAATCAACAATTAGGTATCAAGATTACAAAATAGGCATGTATATATACCATATCAGCATGCTCCAATATATCGCAAGATTTGATAATAACAATCATGCACTTATCACAAGATAATGCATATACATATATACATCACAATAACAGTATAACGGGTAGAAAACTTGTCTGAGTGTTCCGGGATAGACTTAAGCTTAGAATGGGTCCGGTAACCTATGAACAACAACATAATCCGTAATTAGACCACGGTCGCTTAAGAAACTAGTCAAAACTCACTCATACCCTAACGGTCGCTTATGGTCGCTTAGACACTTAACGATTTGCGTTAATCGCTCGCGTACCCTCGGCTCAACCAATTTTAATAAATTAACCGTTACGAATTTTAAGGCGACTCTTTCGCGAATACTCTACCAACTACCTAACCCACCTTACATAATTGTTTCATACTCCAATTAGTCATTTAAGGGCCTTAACCAAGGTTTCAAAGTAAGGCGAGGGGTAATAGTTCGTTTGCGAAACACCATTACTTAAAAGGTCGTTTCTCCTAAACCGTACATCGGATTCAAGCGAACCACATATCAAAACGAAGCTCGTAACATGAGCTATCAAATAATGGTAATGGTCAGTTCATGTCAGTGAGTGTTCGGGTGCAAAACTTAAGCACAAAACAGTCTAAGGAAAATTGGGCATTACGATGGCTATAACTTAGCAATTCCCAAATTTTTATCCAATCAATTCAATATCAAACCACCACCAATCAACACCATTCCACCATCATTCAACCACAATACAAGATCATTTAACTATAAATCAAGATCTCAACTTATTCATCTAAACCAAGTCAAAATGTGACCAAGAACATTAAATCCAACAAGTATCACTCTTAACTCCAAAATCAACAAAACCACTTACTAAACAAAGCCCTAAACATGAGTACACACCCGTTACACTAACCCATCATCTAAACATTATGAAATCCAAATCAACAAAACTTAAGACTAAGGGTTTGAGAAGTTATACCTTCCTTGGAGAGTGGATAATCACTTAGGAAGCCTTAAATAACCACTAAATATCTCTACTAAGCTTGGATCTTGAAGAAAACATAAGAAAATACAAAGTTAGTTTCTTGAAAACCCTATTCACCAAGAACTTTGATGAATTGATTAGCTATGTTAAACATGGAATCTTGAGCTTAAACTTATGGATCATCTAAGTTATGAATTATGGAAGCTAAAGAAACAAACCTCTTCAATTATGATTAAGTGGAGCTTGGGTTTTGGAATTTTTCTTCCTTGATTTTCTTCAAAAAGTCGTGAGCAAGGAGATGGGGGGGGGAGAAATGAATGTGTTTGCTTGGTTGCTTCTTCTTTTGACTTAGGAATTGATTTTAACCTTTTTACCATGGTTAATAATGCTTGGCTAGTAATCAACCAACAAAACCTACCCACTTGTCCTGCTTATGTCATCTTCCTTATGTCATCCATTTGCCACATGCCTTTCTCTTGTGGTTTGATGATGTCACAATCCTGGGCTCCTTGTACAAGCTTGTCTCTTGGTCGCTTATTTATTTTATGGTTCGCTTAACTCTCGTTTTCGTTAATCGTTTGAGGGATCATATCCGAGATCTTATTACTTGGCTAAACCTTTCTTAACATCTTATATTACTTTAATGATCCTCTGCTATAATCCTTAAATAAAATCCTTTTTAATTATGTTACCTTATACTTGATCCTTTCGGTATCTGGTGGATTTTCGGGAAAAATCAAAGTGTTCGAATTTTGATTCTGACGATCTTTACATACACTTATTTACTTTATGGAATACTAATACGATCTTAGAATTTCCATAACAGTACTCCTATATAGTGTGGTCTGATAATTTTCCTTAATCAGCATCATCAGCAAAAGTTACTATTCATCAGTGTTTCAAAAATTCCAAAAATTGGGGTTTACACTTGCTTTATTCCTTGTAATTATGCCATCACTGTCAGTTTTGTTTCTGAACACCCACTTTGTACCAACAACAGATCTGTTCTTTGGTCTTGGCACTAGGGTCCAGACTTTATTTCTTTCAAATTCATTTAACTCTTCCCGCATTGCTTGCACCCAATCAGCATCTTGAAGAGCTTCTTCCACTTTCTTTGGTTCAGTCTGAGAAAAAAAATAATGATAGAGACATTCATTTGATGTATCTGTTCTAGTTCTGACACCTACATCAGGATTTCTAATAATTAAGTCAGGTGATGTGCTTTAGTCCACTTCCTTGCAGATGGAAGGTTTTCTCTAGAACTGGATGCTCCCCCATGATCCATGCTGTCTCCATCAACATTTTCTGATGCTCCCCTTAAAATTATGCTCTCTGAGTTGGATCCTTCAGAATTAGAGTTTCCACAAATATCAGAGTTTGAGTTTCCAGAATTATCAGAACTTGGCCCATCAGAACTTGACGAATCAGAACTTGAAGAGCCTGTTGTGGACTCTGATGCTTCTTGAGATGTGGTTAGATCTTCAGTATGCTCCCCCTGTACAGGTACATTTTCCTTAGGCATAGTCACCACAGTTTCAATAACATCAGAGTTTAATCCATCAGAGTTTGCAATATCAGGATTTAGACTGTCAGGATTTACAGAATCAGAATTTAAAACTTCATTTTCGAATCTCAACTGATCATGATCATTGAAATCTTCAAGTCCAGTAATCTTCTTATCATCAAAAGAGACATTGATAGATTCCATGACAACCCTTGTTCTTAAATTGTAGACTCTGAAAGCTTTTGTGGAAAGTGGATATCCAACAAAAATTCCTTCATCAGCTTTTAGATCAAATTGGGATAGTTGTTCTAGATGAGTCTTAAGAACAAAACACTTACATCCAAATACATGAAAATACTTCAGATTTGGCTTCTTTTTCTTCACCATCTCATATGGTGTTTTTCCATGCTTGTTGATAAGTGTTGCATTCTGAGTAAAACAAGCAGTCTGCATAGCTTCAGCCCAAAAGTAGG
The DNA here is from genome assembly GCF_009905375.1 of Apium graveolens. Lineage (NCBI taxonomy): Eukaryota > Viridiplantae > Streptophyta > Magnoliopsida > Apiales > Apiaceae > Apium > Apium graveolens. The sequence continues at coordinate 54,141,852 of NC_133651.1, forward strand.
TTGGCAACTTTGCTTCATCAAGCATAGTTCGTGCAGCTTCAATAAGAGTTCTATTCTTTCTTTCAACAACTCCATTTTGCTATGGAGTTCCAGGAGCAGAAAATTCCTGCTTTATTCCATGGTCTTTGCAGAACTCTTCCATGATCAAATTCTTGAACTCAGTACCATTATCACTTCTTATGATCTTCACAGAATCTTTGACCAATTTATCCAGTTGCTTGACATGATCAATCAAGATAGATGCAGTTTCACTTTTTGTGTGCAAGAAATACACCCATGTGTATCTAGTGAACTCATCCACTATGACCATAGCATATTTCTTCTTTGCAATAGACATGACAGTAACTGGACCAAATAGATCAATATGTAGTAGGTGATAAGGCTCAAGAATTGATGATTCAGTCTTGCTCTTGAATGAAGATTTTCTTTGTTTTGCCTTCTAACAAGAATCACAAAGGCCATCAGGAGCAAATACTGATTTTGGCAGTCCTCTCACAAGATCTTTCTTGACTAGTTCTTTTATATTGTTGAAATTTAAATGAGAGAGTTTCTTGTGCCAATCCCAGCTTTCTTCAATTGATGCTCTACTTAACAGACAGATTGCAGAACCATCACTACTTGTTGAAAGCTTGGCTTCATAAATGTTACCATGCCTGTATCCTTTCAGAACAACTTTGCCTGTAGATTTGCTTACAACTTCACAGTGTTCTTCAAAAAAATCCACATGATAACCTCTGTCACAGATTTGACTCACACTCAGCTGATTGTGTTTAAGTCCTGAGACCAGAGCTACCTTTTCAATGATGACATTCCCAAGATTGATCTTGCCATATCCCAGAGTTTTTCCAATGTTGCCATCTCCATAAGAAACACCTGGGCCAGCTTTCTCCACAAAGTCTGATAGCAGGGCTTTATTTCTAGTCATATGTCCTGAACATCCACTGTCCAGAACTAGGATGTTTTTCCTATTGCCCTGCAATCACAAAGACCACTAATGATAAGTTTTAAGGACCCAGACTTGCTTGGATCCTTTGGCCTTTTTAAGTTTATTAACATTTGCAGCGGATTTAGCATCAGAGTTTATGTTAACAGTTTTCTTATCATAATTTGCAATATCAGACTTCGCGTCAGAACTTACACTAGAAGGAATAATGCTAACTTTCTTTACAGAAGGTTTTATTTGATAATAATCATAGTACAAACTATGATATTCCTTACAAGTATAAATGGAATGCCATAAACTACCACAATGAAAACAAGGATTTTGTGGCTTATATCTAACAAACTGACTCTTAACTCCTGATTTTGAAGGTAAGGAGTTTATATTCTTATTCTTCCTGCAAAAAGAAGCCAGATGGTTAGAGTTTCCACAGTTATGACCTGTTTTTCTAGGAGCATTAGGAACAGGCTTATAATTGTCACTTTTGTTCACACCTTCCTTTCCATTCCTATTTTTCCTAGGTGGCTTTACCTTGTTTACATTCTTAACATCTCTCAGCTTATGCTTAAGCTGCTTCTTAGTCATTAAGCCTATGTTAACTTCAGTTGGCTTATCCTGTTTAGGTTTGTCAGAAGTTACTTTCTCCTTAACTTCTGTTTTCTCAATATCAGACTTTGCAGTTACAAACTTAACAGGATTTACCTTTGGTTTTTGTTTAACAACTATAGGCTCAGTTTCTACAGTTCCTTTACTGTTCTTATCATCTCCATAACCTAAGCCCTCTTTCCAGTTTCCACTACTAAGAATATCCTGAGTTGTTCTACCAGAGTTAGTCCAAGTCCTGATAATCTCTCTTTCCTTTTCTAACTCAGTTTTTAGAGATTCATTCATTTTTAGCACTTCATCCCTAACATAAAAAGGCATCATCTCTATCTTTCTGAGTTTTATGGAACATGACTAACTCTTTTTCTAAATAATCATTCCTCTTTTTATAAGCAAGATTTTCAGAAGTTAATCTTTCACATGTTAAAGTTTGATCTTTATAACTAATGAACATGGTCTTAATATATCTTCTCAACTCAGTAATATCATCAGTATGAAAGGCATAAGTAGTTTGAGGTACCTTTAAGTCAGCAGTATCAGAACTGTTATCAGCATTTGCCATCAAGGCATAGTTTTCCTCATCCTCAGAATCTGAAGCATCTGACCAGCTTTTCTTCTTTATGACAAGAGCCTTGCCTTTGTCACTTTTCCCTTTTCTGCAATCAGGAGATATGTGGCCTTTCTCACCACAGTTGTAGCATTTAACATTTGAGTAATCTCCTATGTCATACTTTCCTCCTTTGCCTTCAGATTTTCTGAAACCTTTCTTATCAGAACTTGCACCTTTCCCAGAAAACTTCTTTCCTCTCCTGAATTTCCTGTATGCAATCTTTGTGATTCCTTCCACCATAAGAGCACACAGCTTTATCATCTCCTCATCAGTGTCCATCTCAGGTATACTTTCAGTTTCTGAGTCATCATCACTATCAGAACTTGATGACTCAGTATCAGACTTTGTGATGAGAGCCTTTCCCTTTCCTTTCTTTGAGGCAGCAACTTTGGGACTTTCCTCCTCAGCCACAAAAGCAACTGTCCTTGACTTTCTTCCATTCCTCTTGCTTCTTTGTTCCGTCTCAAGTTCATGAGTCTTGAGCATCCCATAAATTTCATCAAGAGTTGTTTCATCAAGATTATAGTTGTCTCTTATTATTGTGGCCTTCAAATCCCATCTTTCAGGAAGAGCTAACAGGAATTTAAGATTTGAATCTTCAATATCATACTCTTTGTCAACTAGTGACAAATCATTCAAGAGTTTGACAAATCTGTCATATAAATCAGTTAATGACTCATAAGGCTTTGAGTCAAAGTGCTCATACTCTTGAGTGAGTATAGTCTTCCTGTTCTTCTTGATTGAATCAGTTCCCTGACACCTTGTTTCCAAAGCATCCCATATCTCTTTTATAGTCTTGTATTGAATTACCCTGTTTGACATGACATTATCAATGGCACTATGTAGCAAGTGTCTTACCTTTGCATTCTTTGCAATCGATGAGATATCTTCAGCAGTGTAATCACTTTTCTCCTTTGGTACAGACATTGCTGGCTGACCTGCAACTTCCACAGAGAGTTTGGTTGGCATAAGTGGTCCTTCATAAATCCTGTCGAGATATTCTGGATCTGTAGCTTCCAGAAACATAGCCATCTTCACTTTCCATATAGAATACTCAGAAGGTTTCAATATGGGAACTCTTATAGTCTCATATCGACTATGGGTTTTTGTTTTTGGAGGTTCTTCAGTTTTGGTGGGCTTGGTTGGAGTTTTTTCTTCAGACATGATTGTTTTTGGATCTTAAACTGTTTGTGTGTTAACAGATTGCTCTGATACCACTTGTTAGGTTACACATACTGTAGAAGGGGGTTGAATACAGTTTTTACTACAATCAAATCGAATATAAGAACTCAAGTAACAGAAAATAGATTTTATTCAACACAATAAACTCTGTTACAATATGGAACTGTCCTCTCTCAGTGATGAACAAATTATCACGAGAGCTGCTAGGGTTACAATGAATAATAACTTCGATAATGATAACACTTATAGTGTAAACCCTATACATGTGTTTATATACTACACAGTTACAAGATAATGTTCTAATTGATATGGAATATAATTCTGCTTCCTAAAATATATCAACTAGTTATCTTTTCTTCCAATTATTCTATTTTTCATATAATTCTTTCTTCATGCATATTTCTTTCTGTCTTAGTCTCGATCTTCTTTCATTTCAATCAGCCGCCTGCCTTATCTGAAAGTCATCTTAAGTCCTGATATTATCTCCTGATAAATATCTTCTGATAACTTAAGTTCTGATAACTTAAGTTCTGTCTTCAGTATAAGTGCTGATTTCCAGTTAAGTACTGATTTGTCCTATTAGGTAAGATCTGAAAACTAAACACAAATCATGTTACACATGACATTATCAAATATATCTAACATATTATATAAACACAGTTTAGGTCATCACATAGTGAATTAACTTGAGCATTGTACGACCTAGCAGCTTTCAAGAACATCAGTATTTCTTGAGAGGGTTTTGTAACAGTTTTTATCATAAATATAAAGAACTGTTATATTTTTATTACTTGTTCGAAACATTTATACAATTGTATCCAACCCCCCTTTAACAATTGTATCTTTACTGGGTAACAATTGGTATCAGAGCGGACTGATAATTCACTATCAGAATCGATCTAAACATGTCTCCGAACAAGTATAAAAGTATCAAAATCCCCATTCTGAATAAGACTGAATATACTACATGGAAGGTGAAGATGCTCATGCACTTGGAAGCTACAGATCCAGACTATCTCGATGCAATCAATGATGGACCTTACAAGCCAACAAAATTGGTACCTGCAACTCCTACTTTTGATGAACATCTCCAGCTGAAGAAGAAGAGTGAATGGACACCAAAAGAGAAAGTCGTTGTACTGAAAGATGCAAAGGTAAGAAATATTTTGCATAACAGTCTTGATTCTGTGATGTCAAACAGGGTTATAGCCTACAAGACTGCCAAAGAAATCTGGGATGCCCTTGAGACTCAATGCCAAAAAACCACAGCCATCAAGAAGAACAAAAGGGCTGTTTTAGTTCAAGAATATGAACATTTCGAGGCAAAGACTGATGAGAGTCTTAATAGACATCTATGATAGGTTTCTTACTCTGCTCAACGACCTATCTTTGGTGGAGGAGGTGTATGATCTTAAAGATTCAAACACCAAGTTTCTGAGAGCTCTGAGTGAGGAATGGGAGACACAAACCTCAATCATACGACACCAGTATGATCTGGAAAAAGTCACTCTGGATGAAATCTATGGCATGTTAAAGACTCATGACTTGGAAGTTCAGCAAAGGAAACAGAGGAAAAGCATCAAGGAAAAATCAGTTGCGTTAAAGGTTAATACTAAAGCTTCAAAAGACAAGACTGTGGAAGCTACAAGGAAGACAAACTATCTGCCAGAATCAGATACTGATGATTCATCATCAAATCCTGATGATGATACTGATTCTGAAACTGATGGGAACATGACATATTCTGATATCATACAAATGGCAACTATGATGGTTAAGGGTTTCAAGAGGATGCAATTCAGGAAGTCTCAAAAGAATAGAAGCTTCAGGAAGAAGTTTACTAGAGGGGAAAGGAAGCCTTCTTGAAGAAGAGAAGGAAAAGATGTGAAAGCTGGAAAAGTAGACAGGTCAAAGATCAAGTGCTACAATTGTGATGAACCTGGTCACTTTGCTACTAAATATAGGAAGTCAAGAAAAGACAAAGGGAAGAACAAAGCCTTGATCACATCAATCAAGGACTGGATGGATTCTACTGACTCTGAAGCTGAATGAACAAACTATGCACTGATGGCTAGTTTTGACAATCCATCTTCTCCTGATTCTAAGGTATCAACATCCTTCTTTTCTCTTGATACTGGGGATATATCTGAATTGAAATCTATTCTTAAATCTCTGTGTGGTAATTTTAAGAATAAGACTCTAGAGAATGATAGACTTATAAATTGTTGGTGAGACTGCGTAGCTGTATGAACAGTTACGTGATAACTCAACACGATAACAACACTAGAACAGGACAGGTTGATAATACTACGTCTACACAAGAAATCAGGAAGAATGAAGACAAGGCAAATATAAAGAATCAGAAGATTAGAAGAAAGCTTGAAGTTTGTTTAAAGGTCACTGAAAGAAGTTTATTAATATGATCATGCCTTAGTGAAGAACAAAGGTTAAAGACTTTCAGGGTTTCAGAAATGTTGAAGATTCAGTATACAAGTGTTATAGGAAGATTTCAGTGTATTGGCATTGATTGAAGATGGACAGTGTTCGAAGTATAGGTATCTGAAGAATTGAAGATGGGGTATAGACAGAGGTTAATGAAAACATTTTCTAAAGTACCACAAAGGATTCCAGTGAAAGTATAGTTATTTATTGACAGTCAGTGTCTGAAGCAATGAAGTTGAGGCAAGATTAACAATATAATCAAGGCCATAATACGAAGACCTGAATCGGGGTTAATCGTCTATGAACCAGACCAGTTCCACTAGGCGTCAACAGCTCGTGAAAGGAATCTGGGTATTATTTATAGAAGAATTGTTAAGTTGAGGAATGTACTTGGATTGAACGTTTATCTATTAAAGTACGAGAAGTGGTGTGCGAGGTATATAGCTAAGCAGCTCAGGGGACTGGCAAAGCTCAAAGTTTAATTGGTAAATTAAATAAATTCATTTAGTGGACTTTAATATAATTTATTTAATAAACTTAAAATGATTTATCTTATAAACTTTAAAAAAGTTTATTTTATAAATCTAAATTAGTTTATTTATATAAGTTATATTTAAGTTTATTTTATAAATTAATTTAGTTACAATTTAAACTTAAAATGATAAAGAAAAAAAGAGAAAAAAAAAATAGAAAAAGAAAAAAAGAGAAAAGAAAAACAAAAGAAAAACAAAAAGAAAAATGAAACAATAGAAAAAGAAAAATAGAAAAAGAAAAAACAAAACAATAAAAAGAATAAAAGAAAAAAAATCAACCAGGGTGACATTGGTCGCCACAATGGTTGTTTATTTGTAAAAGAAACCAAAGATGTGTGTTGATTATGTACAAGTATTGTACTTGTACAAGGTCGCCACAGGAGTTCAACTTTGGTCTATAAATAAATGTACTAGTACAATCCTGTCGCCACAGGCATATCTACTCCCTCCCTCTCCTGGTTGCCACAGAGGTTTTGTTAAGGTTATAACGCCACGGAGCAAAACTAATTCCTCTTGTACACCTGTCGCCACAGAATCCTCATCCACACATTATTGGATATTAAGTCTACACTTTTCAGCAGAAGATAAAGCCATTCATTTTGGATAAAATTATGTTCATCTTCTCTCCCAAAAGAGAATTGAAAATGGCAGCAATGATTTACAAAGAAGCTCAAGCTTTTGTTTATCTGTTTAACTTCTCACCGGAGTAACGTTATAATGCCCGATTTAATTCTTGTATATTCATAGGGGCATTATAATCGTTATCCGGTAATTAAATCCTTAGACAAACAAAAGCTTGATTATTGTATAGGATTTGATTTGTAAATCTTTATAGTAGCTATGAACTTTATTGTTCTTAGATTGTAGCCGGTTAATTTATTTACCGGAGTGTAGCAACACCCCTCGAGGATTTATATACGAATATATATTTCCCCGAATATCTTGTGTTCCTTGTTTTTATCGTTCCAAACACTATTCCTCTCAAGAACACGAAATCACTAACCGAGCACTAAATCTATATCCGCTAAAGATTCGAAAAGAATTCTTAATTTAGTGATTATCGTATTCAACCCCCCCCCCCTCTACGATAATTCGGGACCTAACAATTGGTATCAGAGCTTACTGATTGATACACAAATCAGGATCCTTAAAATAGTTTATTTTATTAGTTTTTCATTTCCATAAATTTATTTTGTAAATTTGATTTAGAAAATTTATTTTATAAATTTAATTTAAATAAGTTTATTGTATCAACTTAATTTAAATAAATTTATTTTATAAATTTAACTAAATTAATTTACTATTTAATTATTAGTAAATATAAAATTTCAATTTAAATCTATTTTATTTCTACCCGATTATTTGCTGCAATTTGTAATTAAGGGCTGCCATTTTGTTTGTTTTGATTCATCTATGTACTAGGAGCAAATGGAAACAGGAAGTTGGTTGTGTTTGCAAGACTCGCGGGAAAATAAATATATAACATGCAATTTGTGCATGCCTTTGTTTGTTTAACCATCGCGGGACCCGCCTGTTGTTCATGTACAAGGAAGGATTTCATTATTTTTTCTAAGGCAAAGTAATTGTTTTCCTTGTACCAGATCGCCATAGGTAGTCTCAAGACACCCTGCCTGATCACCACAGCCTGGTAGTCGCCATACACGATCAATGACGACGCAAACGGCGCACAAGCAGAATGAGGTCGCCACAGAAAAATAGAGCACTTAACAAATTTCTGTTACCCCTATTTAATTATTTCTGATTTATTTATTTTTCCATAAAATTTAAAATTCTTAAATTTAAATTTTTCTTAAATAATAATTTACATTTTATTTAATTTTTAAGAAAATTCAAAATTCTTGAAAATTAAATTTTACATAAATATTTATTTTTGATCAATTTATTTTCTAGGAAAATTAAAAATATTGGAAATTTAATTTTTCTTAAATATTAAATTAAGGGTACTGAAAGTATTGGTAGACTCCAGATTCCTCGGGGCTTTTAAAGTGGATTTTAATCTTTCGAAGAAAACGAAGACCATGTGCTATTAAGACGAAAAATTCCCGAACACGGAAATTGAAGATAATGGTTTTCTTACTCCAATGAAACTGATTTCATGACCTACAGACGATAATTGTGGATCTTCCTCGAAGGCTTACTCCATAGGATACCACTGGGTTTTCAGACGTAGGAGCTGAATGAAATTTCTACGGGTACAATTTTTCTCGAAGATTTTAAGACAACTCTAATGATTCCAGATTTTACAGTCACACAGTGGTTTGTACCAATGCTACATTTATCCGGGAATCACAGAGATCAGAAATGAAGGAATTGAGGAGGTCAGAGAGAATAGTGGGGATATACAGATATCTCAGTTACATGCAGTAAAATTGGAATCTCGGGACAGAATGTAGGAGTCACTGATAGTTGAATCAAAAGAAGCTCAGGTAGAAGTACTTGAGGGACTGAACGTCAGGGTAGTGTTTTACATGTTAGGAAAGTTTGGTCGTATCAGATTCACAAGGAATATGTAAGCTATATCCAAGGATCAAGCCTATCTATTCTGAAGCAGAGTCTCTTACAGATTCAGTTCAAGAGGTGGTTACAAACTGAGGTTGGGACATAAACAAGATTTGATAGCTATAGGTTTGACAAGAAATATTTGTCAAGTAACTATCAGCGGTTTTGCTACAACAGAACAAGAAGCTTGACAAACAAGGATGAGTAAGAATTCAGTTGAAGAGTTGAGACAAAGGTGGAATGTTTTCTTATAGAAGCAGCCAGTCAAAACTTATAGTGCACGGGAAAGAGTTGAGATGGATCAGATGACGAGAATCATGAATATCTTGCTTTCATAGCAATCTCTGAAGATGGTCCAACTCACCTATCTCAGTTTTCAAATTCTTGAACCACTGCAATACTTTGCTCTCAATATTCAAGCATGATAAGATCATAGTGTTTAAATGTTTAACACTCACACAAGCATGATAGCATCACACATAGATAATGCTGAACTAGTTCACTAGATTATTATTCTGGTAAGTAGGATTGATATTTAACTTGTGCATGTTACTTTAGAGGATCTTAATATGTGTTTGAATATTTGTTGAACATGATTAATTGCTTTAGTGAGATATATATTTTTCAGCACTTAAGACCTTTGTTTATGCGTACTCTCTGTATCCTATTACAATGTGATTTATTCATTTGAGTTGAATTGTTTGCTAAGATGTATTAGTTTATTATTGGATTGAGATAGCTAGATGAGATTCTTTAACAGGATTGGACTAGATAAAATTAGTGATTTATTTTTTAATTATGTTTGTTCCATATCATGCCTGTCTTGCTTAATTCTTATGTGTAATGTTTCTGAATGAATGCCATGTATTCTTAATACAATGCTTGCTTATATTTATGCCATGAATGCATCTATGAGTACTTGTATTAATTGTAGAAAATATGTTTAGGATCACAATAGGGCAAAGACTAGTAGTCCTCCTTATGTAAGGTTGGAACCATTTTCCCCTAGCCTAGAGACAAACTTCTCAAGGGTATTTAAATAGAGAAAATGGCCAGTGAAAGATAAGAATTAACATGATAAGGTAGAAGCTGTTGTTATATCTATTTATAATAAAATATCTAATCCAACTGGACCCAAGCTGATAAGTTGGGTACCAAGAACCGTTAATCCATTTGTGAGTGCAGGACATAAAAGGTTATTTGATTCATATGTATTCTTGGTAATTCATACTCAAGGCATATGATCAAAGAAAGAGCCTCAAAATCAAATATGATTAACAAAAGCTATTCCGTCAATAATATTTGGAGATGACAGCAAAGGTTTTCACTACGGGACAAGCTATAAAGAAAAAAAAGGGATGTCATCATGGATTCAACAATTGATATCACTGATAACAACTAATCATTGGAGTCACTAATAACAATTGAAGCAACTTCCTTGCTGGAGAATCAAGGCACAATTCCTCTTATCAGACAGTTCTGCATCAAAGGACAAATTGTCAATTCAAAGAAGGATTAGTGTCTCATCTGAAGCAGGAAGATTGAGAAGCTTGCTCTTCTTAGAGTAAGGAGAGGGAATGCTCGTGGCTAGACTAGAATCTCTGTAAAGGTAAAGTCAATGGTTTCTACTGGAAAGCTTCATCTGACAAAAGTTTAGCTTTGGCATTAGAAGCTCTCACCCTTGAACATCAACTCAAGGAACTCTTTTGTGAAAAGGGATTAGTGAGAGGAGTGCCTCATCTGGAATTCAGAAGATGATAAATGTGAGGCATGTCAGAAAGAGAAGTCAAAGACAACATCACATCAAAATAAAAATATACCTTAGTGATGGTGGTTGACTACTCTTATTAAACAAAGTTGTTGTTCGTGCGTTCTCAAGACAAGACATCACAGATGGTGATTGATCACATCAAAGAAGATCAAGCTGGAAGCAACTGTAATAGAAGTGATCTTGTGGTCAGATAATGGGACTGAATTCAAGAAGCAGTTCTGATTAATATATGTAACATCAAGAACATTTTGAGACAAATTCAGCACTCGGAGCTTCGTATCAAAATGGAGTGGTACAAAGGAAGAACCAGAACTTTATTAAAGCTACAGGGGAAATATCAAGCTAATCAAGACTTCCTAAATACAAAAGGGCTGGAGCAGTCAATACAGTTTGCTACAAGTAAGATCAGGCTTTGATCAGGATGTATACATGAAGACCACAAATGAGTTAATGGCCTATAGAAGCAAATACTGGATAACCTGAAAGTATTTGGAAAGAATGTTCTACAGAAGCAAATAATGAAATGTTTTCAGTTGTTTGAAGATCTTGGCATTTGCAGCTAAGACTTGTTAGGATATTTTTTATGGCTACTCAGTGGAGTATACAACCTACAGGGCATTTTTGGTTGATCGACAGAAGATGATAGACAGTCTAAGTGCACAGTTCAACAACTCCATGCTTCAAGCTGTTAAGGGTGAAATTAATGGTATTGATGATTCATATTCAAGCAGTGGAATGGCAATGTATAATACAACTCATTATTTCAATGAAGCCAGTTAGCAAGGATAAGGATTTTCAAGAAATCCCAGCAACGGCTTAGGGGGAGTAATAGAAGGATCAACTAGTCAGACACTACACCACATAAAATATCAAGAGGACAGTACAAGAACATATCTGCTGAGACAAAGGGGTTGATGCCAATATTATTCCCAGAGTCTAGTTCTTAAGTGATCCAGATGGTGGAGTAATGATTAGCAGGGCTACTGAGTATGAATAATTATTTCTCTAGTTTTCTATCTGAAGAAGAAACTAAGAAAGTTACAGAAGCTCTGATAGATCCGGATTGATTGGGTGATTACAAAACAAGATGAACTCAATCAGTCAATAAGCAGATTGTAGGGAAGCTGGTATCCAAACCAAATGACAATATTGTAATTGGTACAAGGATAACCAGAAGTCAAATTGGATGACAATGGCATTGTTACGAGGGACAAGGCCAAACTGGATGCTAGGTTATTATCAAGAAGCAGTATCTAACGGATAGCACCAGTGATGAGTCTTGAGGATATTATGACATATCAGGCACCTGTTGCACATTACACTTGGAATTGGACTCTAGTAGATGTGCACAAGTGTACTCCTAGTTGGTGAGTCAGAGGAAGTCAATGCACCACAGTTCATGGACTTTGCAGTTGCAGATCTATTGGACTATGCATATCTCTTCTTCACAATCTCACTTCAGGTTGGTATGAACTAGTGTATTACTCAAGCAATCGTCAAGGACATGGTATGGCACTCTAACTGAAGTTACAATTTAATGTGAACTAGTAGAGTCATCATATTAATAACTCTCTTAATCACTATGCATAAACATATTAAGTTATATGTGCAGTGATATAATGATAATGTTATATGTTGGTCTACTAACAAAAACTTGTGCAAGATTATTTGCTAAGTAATTACAGAGTAGGTATGGAGGAGCGTGTTGGAAAGATTGTAATTCTTTTTGGGATTACTTTAAGAAAGCCATTAAAATAATTCTTTTAGGAGGTCAAGCAAGCCAAAAGAACAATTCTTTTAGGAGCACAAGTAAACCAAAAGAATGATGGCAATACAAGTAAGTTAAGGATCTTTTAAAGATGCAAAATTTGGAAGATTCTGAAAATGCCAAGACTACTTACCAATAGAAGCCACTAAAGCTTGATCAGTGAAACTCAGGTATAATGATAAGCTGTAGAGTTATGAAAAGCACACTCTTTTACTCAAATGCTAATAGACAACATGTAATGTTCTCAAGATGCCAAAGTGCAAGGTTCTAAGTAGATCCTAGAGAATCCAATCTTATAGCTATTAACAAGATTATTAGATATATTAAAGGACTGCCAACTCTTGGAATAAAGTACCCTAAAGATATTATGCTAAACATGTTTGGCTATATAGATACAGATTATGCAGGTTGTAAGAAAGACAGGAGAAGCATCTCTGAAGCTGTCAACTTAAGTGACAGGAGAAGCATCTCAGGAAGCTGTCAACTTCATGGAAGAAGATTGATAACTTCAAATCCAATAACTCTGTGGAACACTCTATGACAAGGCACTTTCACACCAGGTATCATCACTTTAGAGAGCATGTCATATTAGTCAAAGAGTTACTGACAGAAACATTTATTAAATCACTTGATAAAGTTAATTTTTCAAGAGTGGTTTGTAAGTGTGGGATATCATTCATTACATATTAGTTGGAAATCCCATATGTAAGAAATTCTTCATATAAGTTCACAAGTATTAAATCTTCAATATTTAAAGGACTTGTGAATTTATTAGTAATCCAGTACCTCGTACTTAGTGCTACTATCTTGATTATCATGATTACAATGTCATATATATTTGTGGTAGTTAAGTATTATAGCATTAAGTTTGAATACTATTTTAATTGATTTAAATTATGACTGTAGACAACTCCATTCTATATCAGTCTCATAGCTTAAATTATATTAAAATAATATGCATCACAGTTATTTGTATCTTGTACGAATAATTGTGATACTTTCAGTATTAGTGATATTATTCAGAATTTTTGTTCTAAGTAATCAATGGTTATTTCTAAAATCACTGATATTGAAAGTTGAAGTATTTTCTAAGTCATGTGTATAGAACTCTCAAAATTTTATATGCTTAGAAAGTATTTCTAAAATTTCTAATTATCCAGAGAGTGATTACCATGTATATAAGTCATATATCTTATCGGTGATTATTCAAGGATGACTATGAAAATATTTAAGTGCTAGTATTTAACTCAGAGATATTTAGTATTTATTTTGGGTAGTTTGGATTATGGAAATTAAGCAATTCAATGATTTTATTTGCTCCATAATTCAAAACTAACTTAAAATAAATAAGCAGCATGATTGATTATAACTAAATATGTCAACAATTAATAGCTAGTATATTGATTGTAACTTATGTGTTATAGATTAATTATGAGATTTTGATTCTAGTGAATTTAGCAATGCTTATATCTCAAGAATTCACTAAAATCAGAATCATGATTGTAGAATGATTAGTTGTGTAATTTCTTGACTTATATCAGGTAATGATATTTAGTTAAGAGTTTAACTATGAACTAATTGTGAAGTTTTAGTATTTGTGACATTACTTAGAACTCCTCTAAGTAATCAATGCTTATCTTCAGTCACTTATACTAATATAAAAAGTGTAAAAATCTTTCTTAAAGTACAACTATGGTTATAATATTTGATGCTTTATTATAAATAACCATATGTTGTCCACTTAGAATAATTTTTATACTTATTTGCAAATTCCTAAACACTTTGAAAATAGATGCAATACTCAATGGATCAAAGTATATGGAACTTGGAATATTTTTCTAAGATTGCAAAGAAGTCAATGTTGGTTAATGTTGCTTTATTTATCGAACCAATATTATTTGAGATACTACAGTTCTTAGGAGTTAACAATTGTATGTTATATAAAATTAAATGCTGATGTCTTTTTGATAGATAATTGGTATTTAATTTATTGATATCTTATTTTAATATTTAAAATATGATGCAACATAATTATTGGTATCTAGAATACTTGAAAAGTATCAGTCAATGATATATTGTTAATATTTTGTTGCAGATAATTGTGAGATTTTAAGTTCTAGTGAATTTATATGCTTTGCTATATCTGAAAGATTCACTACAATTTGAAATCAGCAGCATAGTCATTCTTATTATGATTATTTATCAATACACAATGTTGTTGATTATAATTTTATAAAGATAGATTATGGAGCTTTTGACATGAATGAGAATTGCTTAGACTTTACCCTAAGTGATCAATGCTTTTTCAAAAATCATTCATATTGAAAGATAAAATCTTTCTTTCTCTTCTTAATACTTCTAGGTCATCAGTCTGTGTCTTATCAAATCATTTATCTTTTTAGGCATAAAAACATACTTGTGCACTCGAACAGTTTTAGGAGAAAATCAAACTTCTTTCTATAGTGGTGATTGCTTATTTTCATTAAAATCTTTGTGAAATCACTATCGTACATCATTTCTCTCAAAAGATTAAATGCATAATTTTCATTCATTATAGATCTTAAGTGCATTTTATCTCTATGTTTCCATATGTTCTGTGATACAGGTTCAGCCTCCAATGGCCTTCTTTCATTTGATAGTCATGAGGTTGAAACCCACAACTTCTATCCCAGACTGTAAAGATAAACACAGAAACAGAACCAACCAACAATCTCTTACCAATAAAATGAAGTATGAATGAGCGTGAGGGAGAAAGTGCCTTAGTGCACCACATAGGCAGGTTCTGAAGTTAACCCAGCAGCTCTGTCTCCTACAAAGATGAGTAGTATTTAAACAAAAAAAAACTTCTAGCCCCCATACATCTTCTCAAAAAGATGTAATGGCTGAAAAGGCACAAAAATAGTCACTAGATTCATCCTCTCAACAGGGTGCATCTATTGAAATTCGCCTGTCGACCAAGGCATCTGATGTAGTGTCACCAACTTAAACATAAGCAATTCTTGATGCACAAGAAAAGGTTACACACACAAAGGATGAGTTGAAGAAAATAAGAGTTTTGACCATTTTAAGGTTAGATTCAATTTTTCAAGGTTCTTTAATGTACTAATTGCCTTTACAGGTGTTAGGAGAGGATACTGATCCAATAGCCATATGTCAGTGGTCAGTGTCTACCTCCCCAATACTAATAAAACCTGGATGTATCTGCGGATAATGGATTTGACATAGGTGCAGATCGGCAACTTGTTGACAATGATTCAGATATTACCTGATGAGTCACAAGGAAATGTCATCACAGACATTAGGATGGAACTTTTATCTTTATGCTAAATTCTACAAATCATCGTTTACCTTCCCAGAGTTCAAATCTGGAACCCTAAAAGGGAAACTAGCAACTTGTAGATTATGACTCAGATTCATCTGACGAGTCTAACAAGGATGGGGATTTGTGAACCCATTGCACCATTTGTGACCTCCTTAAGGATGGCTAAGGTGATTTTCCTTTCAGGTACAACTGGATTTTGGAGCTATGAGAGGAGTGATACACTTGTGAGAATGAGTGTAAACACGAGTGGAGAGAAGAGTGAAACACTTGTGAGGTACACGAAACAGAATCACACACTCACAGTGAGGAAGAAAGACAAAACCCATATCCCATTCCCTATCCGTAAACAATGGTTCTTGATACTTCGGGTCTCGAATCTGTTTATGATTGGAACCTAACTCTTAGGGACCTAACATTTACAGATTGGATTAGAATACTTTGGGAACTAAAAAGTTGGGAGCTAACAATTGGTGATCTCACAGTGGGAGGTATAAGGAGTTGGGAAGATTGGTGAACATGATGATCAACAGCGAAGCCATTTTACAGAAGTTAAAGGGACATGGTTGATCAGACTCTGACTTGTTATATCTTTTCTAACCAAGTAACATATGAGAACTCCTTCAGACAACATCATATATTCCTTCTCTAAGGGGGAGATAAAAGCTTATGTAATAATTTGGAGGATTCCTCAACTAAGGGGGAGAAATAGCAGGAAGAAAGAAAAAGGTAAAAAACATGTACACTACATCACACCATTGTTGTTTGTAACTACGAATCCTATTGTACGGGAGAGGTGGTAAAACACAAGGTGATTTCCTAGTAATCAGAAGAAGTGGTTTGGTTCATCACTATTCTTCATAAGGGGGGAAGCTGTTTTCCAAAAGGGGAGTACCATTGGTTTTTATCTGCGGACCCTATTGTACGGGAGAGGTGGTAAACGAAGGTGATCTCCCTTAAGCAATTGATTCTCATAGGGGGAGAAGCAAGAGAGATATGCGCTCCTCAACAGGAAATGTGGTTGTACAAAAGAAGCTGCTGATGATTACTTCAAGACTGAGAAGTATTATCTGGAAGAGATTTGAAGAACCAAGGAAATGAAGATGAAACTACTTGTAGATCAGTTCAGTACTAGAGGAATAAGCATCTTTCATTTCAGTTACTCAAGAAATCTGGAAATGCAGTATTTGATCCAGAAAACCAGTAGCATTATTTACAAGTCCTGGTACATTACTTTTTTCAGTTGTTAGTTGAGTTATCCTCTCTATTTAATTTGTTTGTTAGGTTTAATAATCAAATAGGGGGAGATTGTTGGTGAGACTATGTAGCTGTATGAACAGTTACGTGATAACTCAACACGATAACAACACTAGAACAGGACAGGTTAATAATACTACGTCTACACAAGAAATCAGGTAGAATGAAGACAAGGCAAATACAAAGAATCAGAAGATTAGAAGAAAGCTTGAAGTCTGTTTAAAGGTCACTGAAAGAAGTTCATTAACATGATCATGCCTCAGTGAATAACAAAGGTTAAAGACTTTCAGGGTTTCAGAAACGTTGAAGATTCAGTATACAAGTGCTACCGGAAAATTTCAGTGTATTGGCATTGATTGAAGATAGACAGTGTTCGAAGCATAGGAATCTGAAGAATTGAAGATAGGGTATAGAGAGAGGTTGATGAAAACGTTGTCTAAAGTACCATAAATGATTCCGGTGAAAGTATATTTTTTTATTGGCAGTCAGTGTCTGAAGTAATAAAGTTGAGGCAAGCTTAACAATGTAATCAAGACCATAATACGAAGACTTGAATCGGGGTTAGTCTTCTGTGAACCAGACCAGTTACACTAGGCGTCAACAGCTCGTGAAAGAAATCTGGGTATTATTTATAGAATAATTGTTAAGTTGAGGAACGTACTTGGATTGAACGTTTATCTGTTAAAGTACGAGAAGTGGTGTGCGAGGTATATAGCTAAGCAGCTCAGGGGACTGGCGAAGCTCAAAATTTAATTGGTAAATTAAATAAATTCATTTGGTGGACTTTAATCTAATTTATTTAATAAACTTAAAATGATTTATCTTATAAACTTTAAATAAGTTTAGTTTATAAATCTAAATTAGTTTATTTATATAAGTTATATTTAAGTTTATTTTATAAATTAATTTAGTTACAATTTAAACTTAAAAAGAAAAACAAAAACAAAAACAAAAACAAAAACAAAAGAAAAACAAAAGAAAAGACAAATAAAAAGAAAAAGAAAACAATAGAAAAAGAAAAAAAAGAAAAAGAAAAAACAAAACAAAACAAAAAAAGAATAAAAAAATAAATCAACCAGGGTGACATTGGTCGCCACAGAAGTTAGTGATTGTTTGTTTGTAAAAGAAACCAAAGATGTATGTTGTTTAAGTACAAGTATTGTACTTGTACAAGGTCACCACAGGAGTTCAACTTTGGTCTACAAATAAATGTACTTGTACACTCCTTTCGCCACAGGCATATTTACTCCCTCCATCTCCTGGTCGCCACAGAGGTTTTGTTAAGGTTATATCGCCACAGAGCAAAACTAATTCCTCCTGTACACCTATCGCCACAGAATCCTCAGCCACACATTATTGGATATTAAGTCTACACTTTGCAGCAGAAGATAAAGCCATTCATTTTGGATAAAATTATGTTCATCTTCTCTCCCAAAAGAGAAATGAAAATGGCAGCAATGATTTACAGAGAAGCTCAAGCTTTTTATTTATCCGTTTAAATTCTCACCGGAGTAACGTTATAATGCCCGATTTAATTCTTGTATATCCATAGGGGCATTATAATCGTTACCCGATAATCAAATCCTTAGACAAACAAAAGCTAGATTATTGTATAGGATTTGATTTGTAAATATTTGTAGTAGCTAGGAACTTTATTGTTCTTAGATTGTAGCCGGTTAATTTATTTACCGGAGTGTAGCAACACCCCTCGGGGATTTATATACGAATATATTTTTCCCCGAATATCTTGTGTTCCTTGTTTTTATCGTTCCAAACACTATTCCTCTCAAGAACACGAAATCACTAACCGAGCACTAAATCTATATCCGCTAAAGATTCGAAATAATTCTTAATTTAGTAATTATTGTATTCAACCCCTCCTTCTACGATAATTCGGGACCTAACATAAATGAATTTTAGATCTTAAAATTTAGGAATGATCAGCTAGAATCTGACTTAATAAATCAGATTAAATTAAAAAAGGAATGTGAAAGAGCTAAACATACAGTAAAAATCCTTGAGGCTAGTTACAGTATGCTAGAAAAAGATTTAGAAAATGAGAGAAAAACCCTTAAAGCCTGGATTGATTCAGGCAAAAAGGTTCATGCGATGATCTCAATGAAAAACTGGAAAGAATGTCTTGGCTATAAAGATGGAATTAAAGATGTTGACACTGAAAATGAAATTACCCTTAAAACTCCTGTTAAGTTTATCTCTTCAGAGAACAATGGACCCAAATCAACCTTTGAAAAGGGTTCAACATCTATATATCAAGAAAAGAAAGTAAATGATAAAAATCAAAGTGAGGAAAACAAAGAAACCATTAAGACTGTCAAGAAAGAAAAGAACATAGGACTTTTGTCTAAAGGACAACTGAAAAAGAAATTATCTGAAGTCACTTATAAACCTCAGATAAAAAGTCCAAAAAAAACAGGAATGGTAAGCAAGGTGTTTCTAAAGATTCCAACTATAAGGTTGCTCCCAATGCTCGCATAAAAACCTTTTTTAACTCTGGAAATACTAATCATCTTGCTATTGATTGCAGGAGGAGTAAGAAAAAGAAAATTGTTATTCTTGAGTCTGATGTTAGGGGTAGATTAGCATTTCATAAACCGCAAAATCCTTGTTTTCATTGTGGTAGTAGTTGGCATTCAATTTACACTTGTAGTTCCTATCATAAGCTGTATCACAATTTCTATGAACCTTTGCCGAAGTTTAATAAAACTGCTTATGTGTTTAATTCTACCAGTTCCACTAAATCTGCTTCTGATAAAACAAATTACATCAAAGAAAAACCTGTCAGAATTGATTTTAAATCACAGAAACTTAAGTTGTTCAAAACAAGGGCCCAACAAGTGTGGATCCTTAAAAATTCTTCTAATTAATCATCTCTCTGATTGCAGGGTAACAGGAAGAACATTCTTGTCTTGGACAGTGGATGTTCTGGACACATGACTGGAAATAAAACCCTGCTGTCAGAATTTGAGAGTAAGGATGCCCCGGATGTATGCTATGGGGATGGAAATATTGGACACACTCTGGGATATGGCAACTTGATAATTGGAAAGGTGGTAATAGAAAATGTAGCCTTGGTGGAAGAATTGAAACAAAACCTACTGAGCATCAGTCAGATCACTGACAAAGGTTACCATGTGGTGTTCTATAATTCTCACTGTGAAGTTGTTCACATCAAGACAAAGAAAGTTATTTTGAAAGGATATAGACATGGTAACATATATGAAGCAAGGTTACATGAAAGTCTTGAGAAGGAAGCTACTTGCCTTATCTCTAAAGCGTCAGTAAATGAAAGCTGGAATTGGCACAAGAAGCTCTCACATCTCAACTTCAATTCTATAAATAAACTTGCCAAGAAGGAGCTAGTAAGAGGACTACCAAATATGCTATATTCATCTGATGGTCTTTGTGATGCCTGCCAAAAGTCCAAACAAAGAAGAGTATCCTTCAAAAGCAAAACAGAATTCTCCATCACTGAACCATATCACATGCTACACTTGGATCTCTTTGGACCAGTGAACATAATGTCAATCAATAAGAAAATGTACACACTTGTAATTGTTGATGATTTCACTAGATATGCTTGGGTTTTATTTTCTACACAGGAAGGATGAAACTCCGGAAATTCTTCTGGATCATGTAAAGCAAATTGAAAATGGAACAAAATTTAAAGTCAAAATTCTGAGAAGTGATAATGGCACTGATTTCAAGAATTCAAAGATAGAGGAAGTCTGCAAGTACAAAGGTATACAACAGCAATTCTCAGCTCCTGGTACACCTCAACAAAATGGTTTTGTTGAGAGGAAAAACAGAACCTTGATTGAAGATGGCAGAACACTGCTAGAAGAAGCCAAATTACCCACTTACTTCTGGGCTGAAGCCATAAACACAACCTGTTACACTCAGAACATCACCCTGATAAATAGACATGGTGTAACTCCTTATCAGATACTGAATAAAAAGAAGCCAAGTCTAAAACATCTCCATATATTTGGATATAAGTGCTTTGTTTTGAGGACTCACACTGATCAACTGGGAAAATTTGAATCAAAAGCTGATGAAGGAATCTTTGTTGGGTATGCACCATCAAGAGCATATAAAGTTTTCAATATGAGAACAAATACTGTAGTTATATCCATCAATGTGTCTTTTGATGAAAGAAAGATTCCTGGATTTGAAGAAGACTCTCATGAAAGGTTGATCTTTGAAAATGAAAATGCACTACTGGACTATGCATCAGACTTCAATAAATCATCAATCATTGATGATCTAAGTCCTGATACTCCTTCAGATCCTGAAGATGATCAATGTACTGATGAACCTGCACATGTTGAGGGGGAGCAACAACAAGGTTCAAGTGATGGTACCAACACAGAAGAATCAACTCAAGGCTCTTCTCAATCTGATCAAACAGAATCTAATGCTGACACGACATCAGGAGAGCATGAGTCAAGTGTTAATACTTCATCAGGAGATAACAGCACCGACTCAGGGGAGCCTCAAATGCATTTGATGAGGCACATGATTCAGGGGGAACATCTAGCTCCAGAAGAATATTTTCTCATGCCAGAAAATATACCAAAGATCACACTCCTGATCTGATCATTGAAAATCCTAATGAAGGTATACAGACAAGGAATGCAACTCAAAATGAATGTCTATATCATAATCTACTTTCAAAAGAAGAACCAAAGAAAGTAGAAGATGCACTCAAGGATACAGACTGGGTCATAGCTATACAAGAAGAGTTGAATGAGTTTGAAAGAAATGAACTTTGGAAGCTGGTTCCTAGACCTAAAAACAGGTCAATTGTAGGCACAAAGTGGGTCTTTAGAAATAAGACTGATTCTGATGGAACCATTGTCAGAAACAAGGCTTGGTTAGTGGCTAAAGGTTATTCTCAACAGGAAGGCATTGACTATGATGAAACATTTGCTCCTGTTGCAAGGCTGAAAGCAATCAGAATCGTCTTGGCATATGCTGCACACAAGAAATTCAAAGTCTTCCAGATGGATGTCAAGACTGCATTTCTCAGTGGAGAACTTGAAGAAGAAGTCTATGTTGAATAGCCACCAGGTTTTGTGGATCCTAAACATCCTAACTATGTTTATAGACTTGACAAAGCACTCTATGGACTAAAGCAAGCACCTAGAGCATGGTACGAGACCCTTGCTCAGTTTCTACTTGAAAGTGGATTCAAAAGAGGTACTAAAAAAAACCTTATATTATTTGAATAAAGGTAAAGATTTGCTTTTAGTTCAAATTTATGTGGATGATATCATTTTGGATCAACTAATCAAACACTGTGTGATAAGTTTTCAAAGTTGATGCAATCAAGATATCAAATGAGTATGATGGGAGAGATGAGCTACCTTTTAGGCTTGAAAATTAAACAGACTGATAATGGCATCTACATTAATCAGTCCAAGTACACAAAGAATCTGTTGAAGAGGTTTAATATGCAAGAAAGTGCAACTGCAAGTACTCTTATGGCAACTGCTACAAAACTTGATCCTCATGAAGGTACAACAGTTGATGTCACAAGCTACAGAGGTATGATTGGTTCTATTTTGTACCTAACTTCTAGTAGACCAGACATTATATTTTCCACCTGCTTGTGTGCAAGATTTCAGGAAAATCCAAGAGAGCCACATCTTATTGCAGTAAAGAGAATCTTTCGATATCTCAAAGGCACTACATCACTTGGTCTATGGTATGCAAGGGAAGCTGATTTTGAACTTTATGGATATTCAGATAGTGACTTTGGTGGATGTAAAATAGACAGGAAGAGCACCTCTGGCAGTTGTCAGTTTTTGGGAGGAAGACTAGTCTGCTGGTTCAGTAAGAAGCAGAAATCCATTTCTACTTCAACTGCTGAAGCTGGATATATTGCAGCTGGAAGCTGCTATGCTCAACTATTATGGATGAGAAACCAGCTCATGGACTATAGATTATCATTTTCTAATCCTTTTTACTGTGATAATCAAAGTGCTATTGCTATGACATGGGAATCCAATGCAACATTCTCTCACCAAACATATCAGTATCAGATATCATGTCATGGAAGGAACCATCGAGCTCCATTTTGTTCCCACTGATTAGTAGTTGGCTGACATCTTCAAAAAGCCATTACCTGAAGCAATATTTATAAAGCTTGTCAATGAGTTTGGAAAGGTTAGTTGGGACAAATAATTTCTTGTTAATTTTTATTTGGTCAAGTTCTGATGAATGATGATCAAATACTGATATGTCCTAAATAATGATTGACAATATTTTGTTGGAATTTTTAATGTATTTTATTCTACGCATGATAAATTAAGTGAATTTATTTGCTAAATGTGCATGTATGAAATTATATCATTGTCATCATTACTAGTCGATCTAGGGAGACACGCATAAATAAGATATTTTTTTGATTAGATCATTAAGTTAACTCTTCAGTTAATAATTAATCAAATCCCTGGTCTCTTGATATTCCCACTCTCTCTTGGTTATTTAACCATCATTACTCGTCCAGTCAAATCATCTCTTCTTACACAGAAAACACTCTTCTCTCTTTCATTTCTCATTCATCTATTACAAAAATGGTTCTTTCCAATATGTTCATGAACTATGAGAACTTCAACATAGAGTTCAGCTGCAATGACTGGCAGCAGGAATGGCACATCATTGCCATTCCTGATGAGGTGTGGAACTCGATTCCAAAGAAGATCTCGACGGAACTCCTGTTCTTCGAGATGGATAATCATCTTCATCTCGATCGCTTGTGTAATATATAAATG
This sequence comes from Apium graveolens, assembly GCF_009905375.1. Lineage (NCBI taxonomy): Eukaryota > Viridiplantae > Streptophyta > Magnoliopsida > Apiales > Apiaceae > Apium > Apium graveolens. Next base: position 54,165,594 of record NC_133651.1, read on the forward strand.
ATGATGTCAAAGATCACTGGAGATAAAAATATCATTAGTGTCTCTGATTAAAGTATGAAGCAAGCCAGATGGACATCTAATCTAATGAGGAGATTAATGAACTGTTATTTTTGGTAATCAGATTAAACTTGGGGCCAACCCTAAGTAAGTTGTGTTGTTATCTTAGTCTGTATTTTGTACTTGTAACACTTCAAGTCTGTAAAAATGCCAAGGAGCAGACTGGAGTCTTTTTCCTAAAACAGTATCAAGCCTAAGGATTCTATCTGGAAGAAGATCTAGAAGATCATGCTTCAGAAGAATTTTGAAGAAGCTTGGAGTTGAATAAATCTGTTTGGAGAAAAAATACTCTAAGCCAAGATCTCTACAAGTCACAGATTTAATGTTATAGAGAAGTCATTCGAGAACTCCAGATGAAAGAGATATGTCCTAAGTCCAATCATGTATGAGGATTTAGGAATAACTTTTATGTAATTTGTTTTGATTTCATTGATATTAATAAAAGACTTGTTTTGTTTTTATTACGGGCTCTATCTATTTAAATGTTTAAATAAGATATACCACAGTTTAGAGTAAAGCTTTTTATGGATTGTGATGAGATCATAATAATGAGACCTAAAAGATGATAACTCTAAACTTAAATAGTTCCTGGTCGTAGGATTACTAACTGGTAATTAATAATCCGCAAAGATCGGTACATACTATGCTTGCTTCATTATGAAGGATGTCTATTCTCATAGACATTTGTGTGGTGACACTATAGCTATTATGTAGGTGCTTATTATAGAATAAGTTTACTGAACATGATTCACATAGCAGAACAACTGATGGAGTTCACTCACGTGTCAGCAGTTGTTCACATAGTGATAGTTGTACAAGTATCCTTAGACTTGAGGTTATCATAGTCATCTTCTGTACATTGAACTATGCTTTGGTTTAGTTCTTAGTCTCAAGGGACAATTATAAGGGCTCTACTAGGTATAGGAATTTGTACACGAAGATAGTGTATGATCAATAAAGGATCTACCCCTTACAGTGTAGGAAGAGAATGTTCAATGTTGATCCGCTTATGTTAGTTCAGGAATCTCTGGCCAGAGTGAATGAAATTAGAAAGGAGTTTCTAATTTACATTAAATAGAACTAAGCATAGTGAATGGGAAAGCAAGTGATTAAATAAGATAGGTTTGACATAAGTTCCATGCCTTGTATTTAATCGTGACATTGCAGGGTAGAAGAAATTAATCGTACGGTAACTACTCACTGAATAGGTTCTTGGTATTCTAAGCAGTGAATTTGTATTATCCGGATAGTCGCGATATGCTGAGAAGTATCCCTCACGATGTAGAATAAATATGATTAATTAATTAATCATATTTAATGAAATAGAGAATTTATATAAATAATGATAAAATAGTTTTATTATTATTTATTTCTACTACCGGCTTAATATTGAACCTACAGGGTCACACCATAAAAGAGAATGATTTAATGGTGGAGAAATTAATTAATAATGGCTGATAATTATTTATTTATGAAATAAATAATTAATTGGAAAATTTAATAATTGATTAAATGAGATTTAATTGATTATAAATTAATTAAGAAAAAGTTCTTAATATTATTAATTAAGAATTTAATATTTGGAAATTAAATCAAGCGAGAGAATTATTTCTAAAGTGTTTAGAAAAAGGATTAATAATTAAAAGGTGTTTTAATTATTAGTGAGAATAATAAAGGGTTAATAATAATAATATTTTATGGGAAAATTTTCAGCTGAAAATTTTGCCTATAAATATACTATTATAGACCCTATTTTTGCCTCAACCAAAAAGATTTACAAAACCCTAATTCTCTCCATCTCCTCCTCCTTCATTACATCATTTTCTTGGTGGATACCGGTGGAGTGCTTCACACTTGAGGAGCAGCTGCTAAGGATCTACGTTCATCATTTTTGGATCGTCATTAAAGACCTCCATCTTTCCATTAACGTAAAGCTTCTTAAGGTAAACATACTGAACTACGAATTAAATATTATTTTTTGCATGGATCCTGCGGAGGGTTTCATTTTTTTTTAAGATTTAAATTTACGTTTTCGTTGCATTTATGTGCTAAAAACTCTTCAATGGCATCAGAGCTACTTGCGAAAAGTTTTTAATTCATTTATGTGTTTAACTATTTTCGATATATGAGCATGTACGTGATTCGCCATGATTTGATGTTGATATAATATGCTTATATATGTATGGTTTTGAATATATGATATTCATGTGAGTTGTATAATCATAAGATGATTATATAATCTGTATATATACTGATATATACATGATTTATGTTTGTTCTAATTATGACAATCATATTAGATACGGATTCTGAATTGGCTGCTGCAGATTTGCTGAAATCTGAGTCTGGTGTCCGATTTACACAAACGAATACCCTATTCCATAGGTAAACGAGCGTCTGAACAAAACTGATAGCTAAAGCTATCAACGACTCGTCTGTATGGCGTTTGATGACGTTTACTGCCCATAAACAGTGATTCTTATTTTTCTGATTTGATTCTGATTTTTGTCATATTTTCTTTTTATGATTATATCATGGATAATATGATATGTTAATATCAGATTATGTGTTTTAACATGCTTTTATGTGTTGTATGAGCATAGTGGATGGTTATGGCCTTTCGACCTTAGTGTAATGGTTTTGGTTTTGGTTTTAAATACGACTTGCATGTCGTCAATCTTTGTAATCATAAATCTCGAATGTAACTCGAGTTATTCTTGTAAGTTCATTAGATTAGTTTTACTTTCAATCATGTAATGTAATTGAAGACTCAAGAAGGCTATCCAATGGAGGTGATACAAAGAAGAAGACGAGGCATACAAGAAGTTTAAACAAAGAAGAAGACTTATGTAATAAGTAGTTGTATTTATTTCCATCACCATATTAGATTGACCTTGATCTTTATCATGAGCTTGATAAAGATCACATAGGATGGGGCCATAACCAAACACATTTACTTTATTGCACTTTACATTTACTTGTTTATTTAATTTTATATATGAGATATATGTCTATGTTTACCATGCGATGATAGATTTAGGTGAACTTAAATCAATATAAGGCGTGCTCTAGAAAATCTAGAATAGGAATCGTTTCTTGCCTTTACAATAAATATTATGAATAAGATCATGAGATTCTTGTGTTTATGAAACACGTAATTGAATATGAATTTTTAATATTGAGAGAAAGGATGATTCTATCAACAACAGATTTCTATCTGTAAGAAAGGGTTATTAAGTGACGCCTCTTGACAATGCTCCACCCGATCTGGGAATCATCTGATTATCGATTATTGATTTGAAATATTTAATTTAAAAGGAAGAATCTCTTTATAATATGATTATGATTGTAACGTAATATAATCCCTCTAAAATTAAATACTATCAAGTAGTAATTGGCCAATGACACAACGGGCTTGTGTCGGTCATAGCCTTCCAACATGGTAGAAAGTGGTTCTTATTTTTAAATCATTGTTATTTCGTGCTACAGCCGGGGGCTTTGATTTCGAAATAAGAAATACTTGTCTATTACATAGAGATGTGTACATTGAATTAGAATCTAAAGGTCGGTACGTGCTACAGCCGTGGGCCGTTGGAGACTGATTCAATTGTACGAAATATTGGGTTAGACTTGACTTAGAATATTGAGTTTGTCGTGCCACAGCCGTGACTCAATTATTCAAGAGGCTAAACTTATATTAGGGAATAACATAAGATGTAATTGACAAGGGTTGTCTGCCTATTGAACATCACATGACGTTTTGTGCCACAGCCGAGGTTGTGTGATGGAATGTAAGATCCCTATTCCCACTAGCATTATGAATGCTTAATTTTCACTTAGGGGGTTGAAAAAATTAGATAAACTAGTGGGAGACACTTATGAATAAAGACCCGATTCATATAGTGTTTTGAAATGAAATTGAATATTTGCTAAGTGTTGTTATGTGTTTATCATTTACAGATTTACTATATTCGTCATGTCTTCTGCACTATCACTCCGGAGCATACTAGATGCTCACAAGTTGACTGGTCCTAATTTAGCTGTTTGTTTTCACTGTAACAAGTTGGGGCACTGGAAGAGGAACTGCAAGGTTTACCTTACAGAATTGAAGAAGAAGAAGGGTAGTAAGACTACCGCTTCTGATTCAGGTATGTTCATGATCGAAGTTAATATGTCACTAGGTCAAATTTCTACTTGGGTATTAGATACCGCCTGTGGTTCTCATATTTGCAATTCGTTGCAAGGACTAAAGGGAAGTAGGACTCTTGAAAAAGATGAGTTGATTCTACGTATGGGCAATGGAGCAAGGGTTGTGGCCATATCTGTAGGATCATTTAGTTTACATATGCCTACGGGCAAGACTATTATTTTGAATAATTGTTATTACGTTCCCTCTATTGTGAGGAATATTTTTTCTATTCCTATGTTGGATGTGGATGGTTTTTCATTTATTATTAAGAATAATGAATGTTCTATCCTTAGAGATAATGTTCTTTTTGGACGTGGCATTTTAAATAATGGTCTGTATGTATGTGACGTAGAGCATGATTTACTTCAGATTGAACAAACTAATAAAAGAAAACGAGATGATGAAAATCTGACCTATTTATGGCACTGTAGGCTAGGTCATATTAGTGAAAATAGACTGCCAACATTGCATAAGGAAGGGTTACTTGGCCCCTTTGATTTTGAATCATATCCTACATGCGAGTCTTGTCTATTGGGTAAAATGACCAAATCTCCATTTAGTGGACATGGAAAGAGGGCTGCAGATTTGCTAGGATTGGTACACACAGATGTATGTGGACCAATGTCTACGCAAGCCATGGGTGGATTTTCATACTTCATTACTTTCATAGATGATAGATCTAGATTCGGATATGTGTATTTGATGAAACACAAGTCTGAAGCCTTTGAAAAGTTCAAAGAATATAAACATGAAGTGGAGAAACAAACCAAACACAGTATTATAACTCTTCGATCAGATCGAGGTGGTGAATACTTGAATGGAGAGTTTCTAGATTATCTCAAAGAAAATGGTATAGTCTCCCAGTGGACTCCTCCATATACTTCACAGTTAAATGGGGTATCCGAAACGAGAAATCAAACTTTGTTAGACATGGTTCGGTCCATGATGAGCTATGCGAATCTTCCAGTATACCTATAGGGTTATGCATTGGAAACCTCAGCATATTTACTGAATAAGGTGCCTTCCAAATCTGTTCCTCAAATACCATATGAGATATGGAAAGAAAGGAAATTGAGTCTTAAACACGTTAAGATTTGGGGATGTCCAGCTTATGTCAAGAAAGTTGACCCAGATAAGCTGGAATCTCGATCCGTAAAATGTAATTTTGTGGGATATCCTAAAGAGACTTTGGGGTATTACTTTTACACCGATCATCGGGTGTTTGTCTCCAGACATGCTACCTTCTTGGAAAAGGAGTTTATCCTTGAAGGAAACAGTGGGAGCAAAATTGAACTTGATGAAGTTCAAGAAGCACAAACTACTACGGATCAAGTGGAAACACCTGTTCAGACTGAACAACCTTATATGGAACAGCCCATTCATAGGACAGGGAGAGTGTCTCGCCAACCTGAGAGGTATTATGGCCTTGTCATTGAGAATGACAATGAGTTGTCAATCATTGATGATGACGACCCTGTGACCTATAATGAGGCTATGAGTAGTGTTGACTCAGAGAAATGGCATAGTGCCATGAAATCCGAAATGGAATCTATGTATACCAACCAAGTATGGACTCTGGTTGAGGCGCCTGAAGGTGTTAAGCCTATTGGGTGCAAGTGGGTATACAAAAGAAAGATTGGAGCAGATGGCCAGGTGGAGACCTATAAGGCCAGGCTCGTGGCAAAAGGATTCAAACAAAGGCAAGGGATTGACTTTGATGAAACTTTTTCGCCTATAACCCTGTTAAAATCAATTCGGATTTTGCTTGCGATTGAAGCTTACTACGACTATGAGATCTGGCAAATGGACGTGAAAACGGCCTTCCTCAATGGGGAACTTGAGGAGGAAGTGTATATGACACAGCCAGAGGGTTTTCTTTCCAAGGGAAATGAACACCTAGTGTGTAAGCTGCTGCGAACCATATATGGTTTAAGGCAAGTTTCTCGAAGATGGAACATCTGTTTTGATGAGACAATCAAAGAGTTTGGTTTTATCAAAAACATAGATGAACCATGTGTCTACAAGAAGGTTAGTGGGAGCGCGGTAACATTTCTTGTATTGTATGTGGATGACATACTTCTTATAGGAAATGATATACCGATGCTACAATCAGTCAAAGTATGGCTATCAAAGAACTTTACCATGAAGGACTTGGGAGAAGCATTCTACATTCTCGGTATGAAGATCTATAGAGATAGATCTAGAAGAATGATAGGTCTTACCCAGGGTACATACATCCAGAAAGTTCTTAAAAGGTTTAGCATGGAAAACTCCAAAAGAGGTCTCATACCGATGAGCCATGGAGTGTCCCTTTCCGAAAAAATGTCTCCTAAGACACCTGAGGAAAGAGAGCGTATGAGTAAGATTCCTTATGCTTCAGCAATAGGATCTATCATGTACGCGATGTTGTGTACAAGGTCTGATGTTGCTTATTCAATTAGTGTGACGAGCAGATATCAGTCCAATCCAGGTGAAGACCACTGGAAAGCAGTGAAAAACATCCTTAAGTACTTGCGCAGGACTCAAGACATTTTTCTTGTTTTTGGTGGTGAATCTGAGTTAAAAATAGAGGAGATGTCAATGTCGAGAGAGTTGACACACATAACAACGTAGCAGACCCACTCACAAACCCACTTTCTCAAAGTCACTTTGATCGTCATAAAGACAAGATGGGTATTAGATACCAGAGTGATTGGCTTTAGTACAAGTGGGAGATTGAAAGAGATATGTCCTAAGTCCAATCATGTATGAGGATTTAGGAATAACTTTTATGTAATCTGTTTTGATTTCATTGATATTAATAAAAGATTTGTTTTGTTTTTATTACGGGATTTATCTATTTAAATGTTTAAATAACATATACCACAGTTTAGAGTAAAGCTTTTTATGGATTGTGATGAGATCATAATAATGAGACCTAAAAGATGATAACTCTAAACTTAAATAGTTTCTGGTCGTAGGATTACTAACTGGTAATTAATAATCCGTAAAGATCGGTACATACTATGCTTGCTTCATTATGAAGGATGTCTGTTCTCATAGACATTTGTGTGGTGACACTATAGCTATTATGTAGGTGCTTATTATAGAATAAGTTTACTGAACATGACTCACACATTAGAACAACTGATGGAGTTCACTCACATTTCAGCAGTTGTTCACATAATGATAGTTGTACAAGTATCCTTAGACTTGAGGTCATCATAGTCATCTTCTGTACATTGAACTATGCTTTGGTTTAGTTCTTAGTCTCAAGGGACAATCATAAGGGCTCTAATGGGTATAGGAATTTGTACACGAAGATAGTGTATGATCAATAAAGGATCTACCCCTTCCAGTGTAGGAAGAGAATGTTCAATACTGATCCACTTATGTTAGTTCAGGAATCTCTGGCCAGAGTGAATGAAATTAGAAAGGAGTTTCTAATTTACATTAAATAGAACTAAGCATAGTGAATGAAAAAGCAAGTGATTAAATAAGATAGGCTTGACACAAGTTCCATGCCTTGTATTTAATCGTGACATTGCAGGATAGAAGAAATTAATCGTACGGTAACTACTCACTGAATAGGTTCTTAGTATTCTAAGCAGTGAATTCGTATTATCCGGATAGTCGCGATATGCTGAGAAGTATCCCTCACGATATAGAATAAATATGATTAATTAATTAATCATATTTAATAAAATAGAGAATTTATATAAATAATGATAAAATAGTTTTATTATTATTTATTTCTACTACCGGCTTAAATTTGAACCTACAGGGTCACACCATAAAAGAGAATGATTTATTAGTGGAGAAATTAATTAATAATGGCTGATAATTATTTATTTATGAAATAAATAATTAATTGGCAAATTTAATAATTGATTAAATGAGATTTAATTGATTATAAATTAATTAAGAAAAAGTTCTTAATATTATTAATTAAGAATTTAATTTTTGGAAATTAAATCAAGCGAGAGAATTATTTCTAAAGTGTTTAGAAAAAGGATTAATAATTAAAAGGTGTTTTAATTATTAGTGAGAATAATAAAGGGTTAATAATAATAATATTTTATGGGAAAATTTTTAGCTGAAAATTTTGCCTATAAATATACTATTATAGACCCTATTTTTGCCTCAACCAAAAAGATTTACAAAACCCTAATTCTCTCCATCTGCTCCTCCTTCATTACATCGTTTTCTTGGTGGATACCGGTGGAGTTCTTCACACCTGAGGAGCAACTGCTAAGGATCTCCGTTCATCATTTTTGGATCGCCATTAAAGACCTCCATCTTTCCATTAACGTAAAGCTTCTTAAGGTAAACATATTGAACTACGAATTAAATATTATTTTTTGCATGGATCCTGCGGAGGGTTTCGTTTTTTTTAAGATTTAAATTTACGTTTTTGTTGCGTTTATGTGCTAAAAACCCTTCACCGGAATGGCTTATCGAGAAGTCAGGAAAGCTACTAGAGAACTCAGTGAGATATCGACCAGCCAAATTGAAAACATGAATATTGGAGATATCGACAAGTCATTTCTTTACTAGAGAACTCAGAGTTATCGACAAGTTTACATTCATTAGAGAACTATGAGTTATCGATAAGTCAAGTTCTACTAGAGAACTCAGAGATATCGATAAGTCAAAATTCACTAGAGAACTCAGAGATATCGATAAGTTAAAATTCACTAGAGGACTCTGAGATTTTGATAAGTTAATTTGACTAGAGAACTCTGAGAAATCGACAAGTCGAGAAGCCACTAGAGAACTAAGAGTTATCGATAGGTTAAAGTGAAGATGTGAAGATTAGAGATCTCGACAAGCCAAAATTCTCTTATAGAGAACTGAAGACCTCTACAAGCCAAACTAAATATAGAATACTAGAGATCTCGATAAGCCAATATACTTATCGAGATGTCAATTGTTCTACAAACCTAAACTGGAGATCTCGATGTACAATCTCAAAGTACAAAGTTGCAGATCAGTTCAATATCCAAGATAATCAATCAACAAACAATCCAACAGCTGGATTGACAAGTCTACAAAAAGCAGCTTGAAGAATATGCAAGATCAATGGTAAATATTAACTGACAAAGGAAGATTATAGTGTACACGGGGTGCTAAAGATATGCTACCAGAAATGGAAGATCTGCTTTTCTATAAATAAAAATGGCAAGTGACAGTTTAGAAAAGCTAATAGCATGTCTTATTACACACTGTGTAAACCAGCTATTAACTGAGTTATAAAGTTAACACTGGTCCTTAGTCAGGAGTAACAATTTAGATCATATTTCTTGTAACACTCTCAAGGAGAAGCTAAGTTCTTTATCAACAAAGAGCCTAGAAATTTTATAGCAAAACAGTCTTAATTTTAATATAAAATTAAGTGAGTTTTGAAGATCTGTGTTCTTTATTTTTCTGCAAGTTTAAATTCTGCATGAACACATTTCACTACAAGAATCAATTTACTTTGTTCAACCATAAATATTCAGGAAAAGCTCAAAAATAGTAAAACACATTTACCCCCTCCCCCCTGTGTGTTATTCATTTCCTAAAAAATGGTATCAGAGCAAAATCTGAAAGTAAACAGATTTAATATCTTGGAAGAATAAATACACAGAAAATCAGTAGTATCAAAATTCCTACATTTGACAAAGCTAACTGCGCTCTTTGGAAAAAAAATGATGTTGTTCATCAAGATGGCAAATCCACTCTACATTCAGATCCTTAAGGATGGACCTTTCATTCCTACGGTTAGAATTGAGGAATCTACAGATGGAGACAGGATTATCCCAGCTCTTTATGCTCCAAAAGATCCTGCTGAGCATACTGATCCTGAAAAAGAGAAAGTCTCCTTGGATAGTAGCTTGCAATTAATATTGATTGAGTCACTTGACAATGTGATGTACAACAACATTGTCAACTGTGACACTGCCAAGCAAATATGGGAAAAGATTGAGATACTCTGTGAAGGAACTAAAGAAGTTAGGTCAAACAAAAGAAGAATACTGATTTCACAGTATGAGGGTTTCATGGCTAAGCCAAAGGAAAGCATTACTGATGTGTTTGAAAGATTCAATAAGCTGATAAATGACTTGAAACTTCATAACAAATACTATGAAGCTGAAGAAGTGAATCTAAAGTTCTTGTTTACTCTCCCTGATCATTTGGAACAGAAAATCTCAGCAATCAGGAAAGGGAAAGACTTAAGCAGAATAACACTAAAAGTTCTATATGGAATTCTTGAAATATATGAACTAGAGATGATTCAAAGAAAATCATTGAGATCTGGTCAAGGACATGTTGTGGATGGCTCAAGTGCTTTAATTGTAAATAAAAGTCAAACATCCAATGATGAACCAAGATCTCAAACTCCAGTTGCCTCAGCAAGTGAGCAAAGAACAAATGATTCACAGGAACAAGTCATTCTGGAATTGGTAAAAGATAAGTTCTATACTCTTGAAGAACTAGATGAGCTAGATCATTCAATGGCCTATTTGGCTAGGAAATTCTCTAATATTAGAGTAAAGAAGCCAAGATACTTCAAGTATAAAGGACAGTCTTTCAATAAAGACAGCATCTGGAAGGAAAAAAGGAAGTACGATTCTGATAGCAAGAATGGTTACAAAACTGGATATGTTGACAGATCTAAGATAAGGTGTTTCAATTGTGATGAACTGGGCCACTTTGCTACAGAATTTAGGAAACCCAAGAAGGCAATGAAAGACAAAGCTTATCTTGAACTTGAAGCAAAGTATGAACCTCTTCTAAAGAAACAACAAAGCAAAGCTTATATTACAGAAGTTAAAAGTTGGGATGACTATGAAATTGATGAAGATGAAGAACTTGGAAACTATGCACCCATGGCCTTGGATCAAGGAGAATCATCCTCATCTAAATCACAGGTACCAACTCTTACCACCACTGATTTAAATGTGAATCAATTTAAGGAAACTGTTGAGAAGATGAGCACAAAAATGTTTCACATCCACACAAGCATGGTTGCTGCTGATGAAGAAGTTAGCAGATTAAAAAAGTTGAATGAGAAGCTTGAGAATGAAAAACAAGGAACTAAATTGTTGAAAATGGAGCTTGAAGCTTTGAAACAAGAAAATAGTTATCTGAAGAACAAGCTCAAGTGTGCAAATGAGATTGAGGCTGTGCTAAGGGAAAAACTGGAGAAAAATAAAGTAAAAATGAAGTCCTTCAATAATGTATCTGAATTGGTTGGTCAGTACCATGAGAAAATTAAACCATGTGCAAACATTGCTATTGGACTTGATTATGATACTTTGAACGGCAAAAAGAAGAACATAAGGGACAAAGAAAAAGCACCAGAGAATGTAAATGTTCCAGCAATGCTGAAAAAGGTTGGGTCACCTGTGTTCAAGGCTTGTGAAGTAGAATTCAGTAAAGAAGAATTGATTATCAAGCAAGAAATTGCAGATGAGGATAATGAAAAGAAAAATGCAAACTCAACTCAATCTTCTATGGCTGAAAAAAATCTCATGGATAATCAAAGCACCAAGACTCTTGTCAAAGGAATAAAGATTGAAGATGCAAGAAAGAAGAAGAAAAATAGAAATAGGAAAATAGGGATAAACAAAAGCAATGATCTGGCTTATGTTGCAGATGCTCCTGAAAAGAAGTGTGAAAAATGTGGCTCTGCAAATCATCTAACTCACCTTTGTAAAAAGGTTGTTAGTAATCCAATTGAAGGAGCTTGTAAATACAATGAAGCAGATTTAAATGATCCCTACTCATTCTGTGATAAGTTTGAATGCATCTCTTGCAACTTGAAAGTGATGAAGAGTTGTCACAAACTGAGGGTAGACCTTAAAGAAATAAAAATTGAGTCTACATCAGAAAGGGAAAATGCACAACAATCATTACACTCTATTTTATCTGAAATAACTCACTATACTTCTGCTAAATCAGTTAATACGAAGAAAGTACCCAACACTGCTTGGGTCACTAAATATACCTGAATCTCATTGTGTGCAGGGCAAAGTGAAGAAAGTCATATGGATCATTGATAGTGGATGTTCCAGATAAATGACAGGTGATAAGGCCCTGCTATCACAGTTTGAGGAGAAAGTTGGCCCATTGGTGACCTTTGGAGGCAACAACAAATGATTCACAATGGGATATGGCAAGATTGTTTCTGAAAATATTGTCATTGATGATGTAGCACTAGTAGCTGGTCTTGAAGTGAATCTTCTCAGTGTTAGCCAATTTGAAGACAGAGGCTTTGATGTTTTATTCAACAAAGAATAATGCACTTTTATCAGCAAGAGAACTGGTGAAGTTGCTCTGAAAGGAGCAAGGAAATGAAGCTTGTTTGTTGCAGACTTGGACTCAACAAATAAGGATGGTATTTGTTGCTTCTACACCAAGGCATCAGAAGAACAAAGCAAACTATGGCATAAGAAGCTGTCTCACTTGAATTTCAAGGCAATTAACACCTTAGTCAAAAAGGAGTTAGTAAGAGACATGCCCAAACTGGAATTTGCTCAAGTTGAAGTTTGTGAAGCTTGTCAGAAAGGAAAAATGAAAAGATCTAGTCACAAGTCAAAAACTGTGAATTCTACTTGCAACTTATTCACATGGACTTATTTGGGCCAATAAATGTCTTATCAATTTCAAGGAACAAATATGCACTTGTGATGGTGGATGATTTCTCAAGATACACTTGGTTAGAGTTCATGTACTCTAAAGATGAAACTCCACATATCATAATTGAGCACATCAAGAAGATAGAAAAATAGGCTGAAGATTATAATTGTGTGAAAAGATTGAGAAGTGAAAATGGGACAGAATTCACAAATGCTACATTAAGTGAATTTTGCAAAGTCAAAGGCATTGTTCAAGAATTCTCAGCTGCCAGGACACCTCAACAAAATGGAGTAGTTGATAGAAATAATAGAACATTAGTTGAAGTTGTCAGCACAATACTGCAAGATGCCAACAAGTTTCTGGGAAGAGGCTATTAACACTGCTTGTTACACTCAAGACAGATATCTCATTAACAAGGCACATGACAAGTCACCCTACTCAATCATGTCTAGGAGGAAGCCTATTGTAAAGCACTTTCATGTATTTAGAAGCAAGTGTTACATTTTGAAAGACAACTCTGAATATGTGGAAAATTTTGACTTAAAGGTTTTTGAAGAAATTTTTCTGGGATATTCGCTGGAAAGAACGGCCTACAAAGTTTATGTGATTGATCAAAAGAAGATTATGGAGAGCACAGATGTGACCTTTGATGATGACAAATGTCCAGGCTTGAAATGTCTTGATGATAATGAAGCTGAAGCCCTGACATTTGAAAACCTTAACATTAATAGTGACTATGATGGAGAAGATGAAGTTGATTTATACCAGACATTAAATGAAGAGACTACTCAACAGGAAAATCATGAAAATGGAAACTCATCTCAAACACCTGACTTCTCGATAGGCCTAATATGACTTATCGATAAGTCTTTGTAGAATTCTCTAGTATTGTTAATTGACGGAGTTCTATACAAGTGTAATTTTTGACTTATCAATAACTCAGAACTAAAATAATTTAATTTAATAAATTATTTTGATAAAATACTTTTGGAAAAGTTATTCTAATTTTATTTTGAACTTGTTCAAATAAAAATTGAAATTAATTCAGTCCACCTTTTGGACAAACTGGGTATTTATTTGACATCTCGATAAGTCAATTTTGAGTTCTCTAAAAGAGTAATTTAAAATGACCTCTCGATATGTACTTCTTTTCTTAAAATGACTTCTCGATTGACAAACTCCATTGCCTATTTTTGAGTTCTCGACAAGTCACTTACTTTTACTATAAATACTCAGACTTCTTGATACATTTTTTTAACTTGGAATTTCTCAAATTCTAAGTAAACTGGATGTTTATTAATTCATATACTATATAAAGTTAATAATAACAGATCAAAAGAAGCAAAAAGTATGAAAAACTGAAATAATTTAATTCATAAATTATGTTCAACAAAATACTTTTGACATACTTTGTCTCTAATTACTCAGACTTATTGACACATTTACGTGCTTATGTGCAATTTTTTTTAAATATGAAATATGTTAGTCTAATGTAAGTAGACTAGTACATTATATGTGATGTTTTGAGAATGCTGGCAATAATTAAATTTTTTTAACTATATGCTAAGTATTTGTTTTGAATTTATTCAAAATAATTCCTTATTAGTATTTGTTTTGATGAATTAGCTAGTGAATTTTTTTGATGATTAGGAAGGGTTACTTTTTATGTAGGGAGTACTTGTTTATTTACATGGGGAATAGTTAACCTTGAAAGTGAACTAAGATTTTTGAGTACTTGCATGGGGAATAGTGACTAGTCATTTCTAACTGCCTAAATTCTCGTAAAGTATGCTTGTGTGATTATTACACTTATTAACCGGGCATTTCAAGAGTCTCTTGATTTCTTTCTTTTCTCCCTCTATAAATTCAAACTCTTCACTCTTCATTATTCATCACTACTTTCTTTCTCATCAAATATCCTAACCTCAAAACTCACTTATTATTCCTCTCTCTCCAATGGATGCCCCTGTTTTTCACACGCTCAACAACGGTGTTTATCTTCCAGCCTATCACTTGACTGACAATAAGGTCTATGATGACCCTTTTGGACTTTAAGTCCGCATCAAAGGGATCGTTTGCAGCCCCTTTGACGTTCCACTTGACGTCTTTGATGAACTCTCATGGAATGATCAGATAAACTTCATTTTTTTTAGGGAGAAGTCTCTATGGAGCAGGAGAGACGTGCCAGGATGGCTGAGCAGCAATGCCTTGCTGCTCTGGAGTTGCATGAGAGAATCATCTCTCTTGCACACTCCATGTCCAGAGCATACCAGCGCAGGGCAAGGAGGTTAGAGGCCGAAAAGAAGAAGCCAAAATTACAGTAGTTAGGATTATGATTCACTTGTTGAAATCTATATCTTAATGTGCTCTGTGTTTATGATTAATAAAAATTCTACTTTTTTTCTATCAATTTTCTTTTCTTGATTGATTTGTGTTTATAACTCAATTGATTATTATCCTTCCTTTCATAGTGCTTGTAATTATATATCTCAATGCATATGTCTGATTAAAACTCCAAAAAGATTAATATGTTCAATGCATTACAGGTCCAACACAATCTATTTAGACAACAACAGGAAATTCAGATAATCAATTGTTAGGTCACACACTGTAGAAGGGGGTTGAATACAGTGTTTACTACAATCAAATCGAATATAAGAACTCAAGTAATAGAAAACAGATTTTTATTCAACACAATAAACTCTGTTACAAAGAATTGTCCTCTCTCAGTGATGAACAAATTATCATGAGAGCTGCTAGGGTTACAATGAAAAATAATCTCAATTATGATATCACATATAGTGTAAACCCTATGTCTGTGTTTATATACTACACAGTTACAAGATAATCTTCTAATTGATATCGAATACAATTCTGCTTCCTAATATACATCAATCAGTTATCTTTTCTTCCAAGTATTCTATTCTTCATAGAATTCTTCTCCATGCATATCTCTTCTTATGTTTGTCTCGATCTTCTTTCCTTTCAATCAGCCGCCTTCCTTATCTGAACGTCTCCTTAAGTCCTGATATTATCTCCTGATAAATATCTCCTGATAACTTAAGTTCTGACAACTTAAGTTCTGATATCTTAAGTCATGACTTCAGTATAAGTACTGATTTCCAGTTAAGTACTGATTTGTCCTGTTTAAGTAAGATCTAAAAACTAAACACAAATCATATTAGACATGACATCACAAATATATCTAACAATCTCCCCCAACTTGTAAATTAGCATAATATACAAGTTTAACATATATTTGATGATGTCAAAAACATTAAGTATAAATGCATGAGAATTTGACTAGATAACTACAACTTACAGTCCTTATAGCTTTACCATCCTCAAAGTCTAATATCAGCTTCAGTCTGTATACACTTCAGAATTTAAGCAGTTGTAGATCTTTGACTTGGCTTCAATTTCCGATCTCTTTGTTGTCAGGAGTTGTTCTGAGATAGTTCTTCAACAAACATCTCTCAGCATATTCAAGTTCATTGATCATTCTCCTTTTAGCATTCTTTAGTTCAACTGTATCTTTACCAGTTTGAAAAATAGCTGCCCTGAGATCATTTATCTTAGCTTTCCTTATATCCTGATCTAGTTTGATGATGTAGGCTTTATCAGACTCAAGATTGAATTCAAGTCCCTTAATACCAGAAAATGTAGTGATAATTTTAGCAGTATTAGGCTTCATTTCAACAATTTCTCCACTGTGAGATCTGTACTTGGGACAGTATGGGCTGTCAGACTTTACAGAGTAAAGCTTCTTTTGTCTTTGAATATTTAATTTTAAACACCCTGCAGCACTATCTGTTGATCTGTTTTTGACTTGATGCAGAAATAGAATATGTTCCGATTCTTCAAAATACTTCAATAAAATTGCATTCTCCCTGATCTGGAATACCCTCCCATCTTTCATAAAATTTAACATGATGTCTTCTTTTAAAATAGAATGGTAAACCATTTGTACAGATTCAAGTTGATTCAATCTCTCAGGAGTTGCTCCTACACTTGGTTCACTTAAGAAAGTTGGATCATTGGTAGTATTGCTTACTCTCTTCTCTTTTGAACTACCCAATCCAAATTTATCTCTTGCTTCCTTTCCTGTAACAACCCTTGCTTCAAAACCACTTGATTTAGTCTTCAAAGGTTGAGTCTGTTGATCTTTTGTGAATCCTGGTAGTAGCATCTTTGAAGGTTTAACATGAGCAATGTCAGAGGTTTCCTTTTCCTTATCTTCTGATATCAAGCCAACTTGAGCTATGTCAGAGGTTGTTTGCTTCACTGTCATGTCAGAATTTACTAAGTCCTGATCTTGAACAACATGAGCTATGTCAGAGGTTGTTTGAATATCCTTATTCTTCAAAATCAGACTAGCATCTTCATCAGATTTTTTTTTCATCCATGACTGGCACATATACCTTTACAGGTTCACCAATTTTTTCTTTGCCCTTGGATCTTGGATCTATCTCCACTTGAGATTTGGCTTTGGTTGCCTCACAAATTGTCCTTTCCTTAATCACAATACCCTTAAGTTTTGGAAGTTTCTTTTCAACAACAGAAGCTTTAGATTTGGAGTTGACTTTTTCTGTTTTAAGTCTATCTTCTTCTTCCTTTAGACTTTCAAAGTCCATTCCAGGATTTTCTTTAAGAAATAATCTCTTAGAGATTTCTTCATCAAGCATTTGAATCTTAGGGTCTTGATAATATACAGTTGTTTTTTTCCCTTTCAGCTTCAATGTCTGGACTTAATCACTTTCTCCCCCTTTTTGGCATCAGCAGGTAGAAGAAGAGAGACAAACAATTCCACTGAGGATTGGATCTTATTGAGTTGAGTTTGCTGAGAAGCTTGATTCTTTAGAATTTCATCAATCTGAGCTTGTTACTTCTCTTGAGTCTTCTCAATGTACTCAATTCTTTCAAAAGCTGGCTTGAGAAATCTGTTCTTTTCCAATTTTATATTCATATCTTGATGGATCAAAGATTCTTGAATTGTATTCACCTTGTCATGAGTTATGGAGTGTTGACCTTGAAGGTGCCTAGTACTCATTGCAGTAACTCTCAGCTGTGCCTTGAAATCATCATTTATCAGTATTTCATCAGCTTTGGCAAGGTGCTCAGCAAGAATTTTTTCAGAAGGAACAAAACTAATTGTGTTCCATTCCTTAGTCCACTCCTTTCCTCTAGGAGTTTCACTCCAAGGTACTGGTGCATCCCCTCTAACAAACTTCTTGACTAAATCAGCTTTGCATGGAGCTTGTTGAGGTGCATGTTCAGATGGACCAGCTGCATTAGCATCTACATTTGCAGCAGCTTCACCAGTAAGTTCAGCATTATCAGCATCAGAACTTACAGAGCCCGCAGCATCAGCATCCTCTGATAAAATACCAGTGTGGGAGGCTATAGAGGATTTAACATCATCCTCTAAGTTCTGATCTGCAACTAAGTTCTGATCAACAGTCAAATCTTGATACCCACCTAAAATCTGATATTCATCATCCAGATTCAGAATTGGTGTGGTTATGATATCTTCAGTGAAATCAGCATCTTGAATTGGTGTTGTTGGTGGAGTGAGTTGAGTTGGTGAAGCTTCCAAGTACAGAACCTCAGGCATAATCAAGTTATGAATATCAATTTCAGCACTTGTACCTGGGTCTTCAGTATGTACTTGATCAATTATTGGAGACACGGGAGGTGTAGAAAATTGCTCTTGAATATCCTCTTGCTCTTGAATAGGAGACTTTGGAGCTTGAGTAAAGCCTGATTCAACTGTGGGAAGTAATTCAATGACTATAGGTTCTGTTGGGATAAGAGATTCCTGACCCCTTTCCTTAGCTGCTTCTTCCAGAGTGTCTTCAGAGTGTGATGATACACTTACAGCCCTCCTGGATCTTTGCTTTTTAAGTCTCTTTACAGAATTAGAGACTTTGGGAGATTCATCATCAGTATTTAGCTTTCTAAGCCTTTTGAGGGGCCTAGAACTCCCAGTTTCAGTATCTTTCTGAGAAGTGATCTTCTCAGCTTCTACAACAACAGGTTCTGATGGTTGAACCCGATTTGCTGACTCATGATGGGAATAGCATCAAAGTTGGAGCACTTATTGGCGAATGCCTTAGTGATACAATCAAAGAAAAAGCTCCATTCCTTTCTAATATTTGCTCTTTTCAGTTGACCCAGCTTTCCCAAACTTTTCTCATAGCCCAAACTGGCCATGAGCTGTTGTAAGACAGGATCCTCCACTGTTGAGAATGTGCAACCTTCAGGTAAGTGGAGAGCTTTACGAACTGCTCCAGGAGTAACCACATGCTCGACATCTCCTGATGTGAAAATGATGCTTGGAGTACCAGTAGCACCACCATCATCAAAAAGTCCATTTCTCCAAAATGTCAGCACTTGTTGGCTTGAAATAGTTTGAGGTTGGGTCAAAGCATACCCAATCTCACTATGAGCTAATAAATCTTGCACAAAGTGCAAATCTGATGGAGCTTCAACCTTATTTAAGATTGTAGCATAGTTATTTGGTACAAATTTGGCTCCATCAATAATTAAATCCTTGGGTGCCATCAAAAATAAGTGAGAAGTTAAAGTGCCTGTAAGGTGTTTGAGA
The DNA here is from genome assembly GCF_009905375.1 of Apium graveolens. Classification (NCBI taxonomy): domain Eukaryota; kingdom Viridiplantae; phylum Streptophyta; class Magnoliopsida; order Apiales; family Apiaceae; genus Apium; species Apium graveolens. The sequence goes on from NC_133651.1 coordinate 54,185,051, forward strand.
AAATGTCTGTAAAGAAAATCGTCAGAAAATGTGAGAGAGAATAAGAAAAGAGAGACAGTAGAATAAAAATGAAAATAAAAGATATGAAAATCTTTTATCTCTTTTACTTAGACACCCCATGTGACAGCAGTTAATAAGAAGTGGAACGGACCTTTACACCTGTCAGGCATGCAGCAGTTAAGGCAAAAGTTAATGAGCACGGTAAATAAGTAATAATTACATTGCACGTTCAGTTTTAAAAAAAAACTGTTCCCACTAAACAAATGATTATGACTGATTTATCTCACTTAAACCAATATTCTGAGAAAATATGACCGTTCAAGTATGACTAAAAAAATAAACCAAGTAAATAAATACTGCCACGTCAGCAACAGAACTTGATTATTATCAGGATTTAAAAGTCATCAGAATATGGCTCCTTAACTCGAAAAGTAAATGTTTATTACTGTAATTCTTCACATAAATACTGATATGGGTACATCAGAACTTAATCATCAGAACTTCCATCAGAACTTGTCCTCAGAATTTATGCAACTGACACTTATACTGTTCATCTAAAACAACATTTATCACCACAGTAATTTTCATCATTCATATGGAGTGTATGTGTGTGCAATAAGCTAAATACCAAATAAAGAGTAAAGTTTGATTCACTTCAGTACATCTTAGAAATAAGGCATAACTAAGAACTTTGCTCAAAATCTATCATTATTCTGAAATCTACTGTAGAATGAGTTCATGCATGAGTCCACCTCAACTGTTTTGTGCTCATTTTATGCATCTTTTGAAATTCCTTTTTACAGTGGCTTCTCAGTGTAAGTGAGTCACAACTGCTTATCAGAATTTATGCTGTTATCAGAGTATTTCTTCAGTAATCAGAGAATGTGAAAAGTCACCAAGAAAATTTTATTTTTGCTTTTCTAATGCATATTACTTAATACCAGCAATGCACTTGAGTCTTCCCTTCCACATTTTTTACTCTAGATCTCAAAGGAGTACCTGATATTTATTTCTTTTCTTTTCTTTTTCTTTTGATAAGTGAGGCTTATCAGCACTTAGTACATCCATCAGATTTACTAACATCAGAACTTAACAGATAAGAAGCACTATTCTAGTTTTTGACTTAGTAATAAGATACACAAAGTAAACTTCAACTAAGCTTAGTATCAGAATTTGCTTGTGTTAAAAGATTTCCACATAAACAATTACTTCAAATAAGGGATTATTAGTATATTAAAGACTACTAGGTCAGTATCTAGCACAGTTATCCTCATTGGATTGAATAGTCACAGAAACATTCATATCACTATCAGAGTTTAGAAATTCACATCAGACAACAATCAGCACTTAGAAAATTTCAAATTAAGCACAGAATACACAAAGATAGTAATATCTGTAAATACTGATCATAAAGTCTGATATATCAGAACATAAACTAAGAAGATTTAGAGAAAGAACCTGAAACCATTCCAAGTTCATTTACCAATCTTGTAAAAGTAACTTCACATAGTGGTTTTGTGAAGATATCTGCTAGTTGTTGATCTATTGGAACAAAATGCAATTCCATTGTACCTTCATCCACATGTTCCCTTATGAAGTGGTACCTAATGCTGATGTGCTTTGTCATTGAGTGTTGAACTGGACTACCTGTCATAGCAATAGCACTTTGATTATCACAGTAAATAGGGATTTTAGAATAAGTTAACCCATAATCCAGTAACTAATTCTTCATCAAAAGAATCTATGCACAACAGCTTCCTGCAGCAATGTACTATGCTTCTGCAGTCGATGTAGAAATTGACTTCTGTTTCTTGCTAAACCAAGAAACCAATCTGCCTCTAAGAAATTGGCAGCTTCCACTTGTGCTTTTCCTGTCAATTTTGCATCCTGCAAAATCTGCATCTAAGTAACCTATTAGCTTAAAGTCTGATTCTCTAGGATACCATAATCCTAGATCAGCTGTACCCTTAAGGTACTTGATAATTCTTTTTACAGCTGTTAAGTGAGGTTCTCTTGGATCTGCTTGAAATCTTGCACAAAGACAGGTAGCATACATGATATCAGGTCTACTTGCAGTTAGATAGAGTAGTGAGCCAATAATACCTCTGTAATCAGTAATATCTACTGATGTACCAGTATCCTTATCCAATTTTGTTGCAGTGGCCATAGGAGTGGATGCACTTGAACAATCTTGCATTCCAAATTTCTTCAACAAATTTCTGGTGTACTTAGATTGACAAATAAAAGTTCCTTCTTCATTCTACTTGACTTGAAGGCCCAAAAAATAGCTAAGTTCTCCCATCATACTCATTTGATATCTTGACTGCATTAGCTTGGCAAACCTTTTACAAAGTCTATCATTTGTAGAACCAAAAATGATATCATCAACATATATCTGCACCAAAAGTAAGTCCTTTCCATGGTTGAGATAGAATAATGTATTGTCAATAGTCCCTCTGTTAAATCCACTTTCCAGAAGAAACTGAGCTAATGTCTCATACTATGCTCTTGGAGCTTGCTTAAGGCCATAAAGTGTTTTATCAAGTCTGTAGACATGATGAGGAAATTTTGAATCTACAAAACCTGGAGGTTGTTCAACATATACTTCTTCTTCTAATTCTCCATTAAGAAAAGCACTTTTTACATCCATTTAAAAGATTGTAAACTTTTTGTGAGCAGCATAAGCCAAAAATATCCTTATGGCTTCCAATCTAGCAACGGGTGCAAATGTTTCATCATAATCAATTCCCTCATGTTGAGAATATCCTTTTGCAACCAGCCTTGATTTATTCCTTGTAATTATGCCATCGCTATCAGTTTTGTTTCTGAACACCCACTTTGTACCAACAACAGATCTGTTCTTTGGTCTTGGCACTAGGGTCCGGACTTTATTTCTTTCAAATTCATTTAACTCTTCCTGCATTGCTTGCACCCAATCAGCATCTTGAAGAGCTTTTTCCACTTTCTTTGGTTCAGTCTGAGAAAGAAAAGAGTGATAGAGACATTCATTTGATGTTACTGTTCTAGTTCTTATACCTGCTCTAGTGCTGAAATTATGCTCTCTGAGTTGGATCCTTCAGGATTTGAGTTTCCAGAATTATCAGAACTTAAGTTTCCAGAATTATCAGAACTTGGCTCATCAGAACTTGATGAATCAGAACTTGAAGAACCTGTTCTAGATTCTGATACTTCTTGAGATGTGGTTGGATCTTTAATATGCTCCCCCTGCACAGGTGCGTTTTCCTTTGGCATAGTCACCACAGTTTCAATAACATCAGAGTTTAACCCATCAGAGTTTGTAGTATCAGGATTTAGACTATCAGGATTTACAGAATCAGAATTTAAAACTTCATTCTCAAATCTCAGTTGATCATGATCATTGATATCTTCAAGTCCAGTAATCTTCTTATCATCAAAAGAGACATTGATAGATTCCATGACAACCCTTGTTCTTAAATTGTAGACTCTGAAGGCTTTTGTGGAAAGTATATATCCAACAAAAAATCCTTCATCAGCTTTTAGATCAAATTTGGATAGCTGCTCAGGATGAGGCTTAAGAACAAAACACTTGCATCCAAATATATGAAAATACTTCAGATTTGGCTTCTTTTTCTTCACCATCTCATATGGTGTCTTTCCATGCTTGTTGATAAGTTTTGCATTCTGAGTAAAACAAGCAGTCTGCACAGCTTCAGCCCAAAAATAGGTTGGTAACTTTGCTTCATCAAGCATAGTTCATGCAGCTTCAATAAGAGTTCTATTCTTTCTTTCAACAACTCCATTTTGTTGTGGAGTTCCAGGAGCAGCGAATTCCTGCTTTATTCCTTGGTCTTTGCAGAACTCTTCCATAATCAAATTCTTGAACTTAGTGCCATTATCATTTCTTATGATTTTCACAGAGTCTTTAATCAATTTATCCAGTTGTTTGACATGATCAATCAAGATAGATGCAGTTTCACTTTTTGTGTGTAAGAAATACACCCATGTATATCTGGTGAACTCATCTACTATGACCATAGCATATTTCTTCTTTGCAATAGACATGACATTCACTGGACCAAATAGATCAACATGTAGTAGGTGATAAGGCTCAAGAATTGAAGATTCAATCTTGCTCTTGAATGAAGATTTTCTTTGTTTTTCCTTTGACATGAATCACAAAGGCCATCAGGAGCAAATACTGATTTTGGCAGTCCTCTCACAAGATCTTTCTTGACTAGTTCATTTATATTGTTGAAATTTAAATGAGAGAGTTTCTTGTGCCAATTCCAGCTTTCTTCAATTGATGCTCTACTTAACAGATAGATTGCAGAACCATTAGTACTTGTTGAAAGCTTGGCTTAATAAATGTTACCATGCATGTATCCTTTCAGAACAACTTTGCATGTAGATTTGCTTACAACTTCACAGTGTTTTTCAAGGAAATCCACATGATAACCTCTGTCACAGATTTGACTAACACTCAGCATATTGTGTTTAAGTCCTCAGACTAGAGCTACTTTTTCAATGATGACATTCCCAAGATTGATATTGCCATATCCCAGAGTTTTTCCCATGTTGTCATCTCCATAAGAAACACTTGGGCCAGCTTTCTCCACAAAGTATGATAGCAGGGTTTTATTTCCAGTCATATATCCTGAACATCCACTGTCCAAAACTAGGATGTTTTTCCTGTTTCCCTGTAATCACAAAGACCACTAATGATTAGTTTTAAGGACCCAGACTTGCTTGGATCCTTTGGCCTTATTAAGTTTTTTAATATTTGCAGCGGATTTAGCATCAGAGTTTATGTTAACAGTTTTCTTATCAGAATTTGCAATATCAGACTTTGCTTCAGAACTTACACTAGAAGGAATAATGCTAACTTTCTTTAAAGAAGGTTTTATTTGATAATAATCATACTACAAACTATGATATTCCTTACAAGTATAAATGGAATGCCATAAACTACCATAATGAAAACAAGGATTGTGTGGCCTATATCTAACAGACTGAATCTTAACTCCTAATTTTGAAGGTAAGGAGTTTATGTTCTTATTCTTCCTGCAAAAAGAAGCCAGATGGTTAGAATTTCCATATTTATAACATTTCTTTCAAGGAGCATTAGGAACAGGCTTATAATCATTGCTTTTATTCACACCTACCTTTCCGTTCCTATTTTTCCTAGGTGGCTTTGCCTTGTTTACATTCTTAACATCTTTCAGCTTATGCTTAAGCTGCTTCTTTGTCATTAAGCCTATGTTTACTTTAGTTGGCTTATCCTATTTTGGTTTGTCAGAAGTTAATTTCCCTTTAACTTCTGATTTATCAATATCAGACTTTACAGCTACAAACTTAACAGGATTTACCTTTGGCTTTTGTTTAACAACTATAGGCTCAATTTATATAGTTCATTTATCATTCTTATCATCTCAATAACCTAAGCCCTCTTTCCAGTTTCTACTACTTAACAAATTCTGAGTTGTTCTGCCAGAGTTAGTCCAAGTTCTGATAATCTCTCTTTCCTTTTCTAACTCAGTTTTTAGAGATTCATTCATTTTAAGCACTTCATCTCTAACATAGAAAGTATCATCTCTATCTTTCTGAGTTTGATGGAACATAACTAACTCTTTTTCTAAATAATCATTCCTCTTTTTATAAGCAAGATTTTCAGAAGTTAATCTTTCACATGTTAATGTTTGATCTCTATAACTAATGAACATGGTTTTAAGATATCTTCTCAACTCAGTAATATCATCAGTATGAAAGGCATAAGTTGTTTGAGGTACCTTTAACTCAGCAGCTTCAGAACTGCTATCAGCATTTGCCATCAAGGCATAGTTCACCTCACTTTCAGAATTTGAAGTGTTTGTCCAGCTTTTCTTCTTTGTGACAAGTGCCTTGCCTTTGTCACTCTTCACTTTCTTGCAATCAGGAGATATGTGGCCTTTCTCACCACAATTGTAGCATTTGACATTTGAGTAATCACCTCCGTCAGACTTTCCTCCCTTGCCTTCAGATTTTCTGAAACCTTTCTTATCAGAACTTGCACCTTTCCTGGAAAACTTCTTTCCCGGAAAACTTCTTTCCCCTTCTGAATTTCCTGTATGCAATCTTTGTGATTCCTTTCACCATAAGAGCATACAGCTTCATCATCTCTTCATCAGGGTCCATCTCAGATAGACTTTATGTTTCTAAATCCTCATCACTATCAGAACTTGGTGACTCAATATCAGACTTTGTGATGAGAGCCTTTCCTTTGCCTTTCTTTGAGACAGTTATTTTAGGGGATTCCTCCTCAGCCTTAAGAGCAACTATCCTTGACTTTCTCCCATGCCTCTTGCTTCTTTGATCCATCTCAAGTTCATAAGTCTTGAGCATACCATAAATTTCATCAAGAGTAGTTTCATCAAGAGCATAGTTGTCTCTTATAGTTATGGCCTTCAAATCCCAACTTTCAGGAAGAGTTAAAAGGAATTTCAGATTAGTATCTTCAAGATCATATTCCTTATCCACCAGTGACAAATCATTCAAGAGTTTGACAAATCTATCATATAAACCAGTCAATGACTCGCCAGGTTTTGAGTCAAAGTGCTCATACTCTTGAGTGAGTATAGTCCTCCTGTTCTTCTTAATTGAGTCAGTTCCCTGGCATCTTGTCTCCAAGGCATCCCATATCTCCTTTGCAATCTTGCAGTTAATTACCCTGTTTGACATGACATTATCAATGGCACTGTGCAGCAAATGTCTTACCTTTGTATCCTTTACAATAGATGAGATATCTTCAGTTGTATATTCACTTTTCTCCTTTGGTACAGTATGTGCAGGCTGATCTGCAACTACAACAGAGAGCTTGGTTGGCTTGTGTGGTCCTTCATTAATTCTGTCAAGGTATTCTGGATCTGTAGCTTCCATAAATATAGACATCCTCACCTTCCATATGGAATACTCAGAAGGTTTCAGTATGGGAACCCTAATAGTCTCATATCGATTATGGATTTGAGTCTTTGGAGTTTCTTCAGTTTTGGTGGGCTTGGTTGGAGTTTGTGCTTCTTTAGACGTGATTGTTTTTGGACCTTTACTGTATGTATGTTAACAGATTGCTCTGATACCACTTGTTAGGTCACACACACTATAGAAGGGGGTTGAATACAGTGTTTACTACAATTAAATCGAATATAAGAACTCAAGTAACAGAAAACAGATTTTATTCAATACAATAAACTCTGTTACAAAGAACTGTCCTCTCTCAGTGATGAACAAATTATCATGAGAGCTGCTAGGGTTACAATGAATAATAATCTCAATTATGATAACACATAAAGTATAAACCCTATGTCTATGTTTATATACTACACAGTTACAAGATAATCTTCTAATTGATATCGAATACAATTCTGCTTCCTAATATATATCAATCAGTTATCTTTTCTTCCAAGTATTATATTCTTCATATAATTCTTCTCCATGCATATCTCTTCTTATGTTTATCTCGATCTTCTTTCCTTTTAATCAGCCGCCTTCCTTATCTGAACGTCTCCTTAAGTCCTGATATTATCTCCTGATAAATATCTCCTGATAACTTAAGTTCTGACAACTTAAGTTCTGATATCTTAAGTCCTAACTTCAGGTATAAGTACTGATTTCCAGTTAAGTACTGATTTGTCCTGTTTAAGTAAGATCTAAAAACTAAACACAAATCATATTAGACATGACATCACAAATATATCTAACATCAATCAACAGGTATTTGTGCTAAACTGCAGCTAAATCATTTCAAAACCAAACTGCAGTTCACCCAGGCACAGAAACACAAACACAAACTCAAACACAATCCCACTCAGGTGACTCTCAAAAGAAATCTATTTTACAAAATGATAGAATCCTCAAAATGTTCTTCAGTTGTTTTGATTGTTTGAGAAAAGAAACCACCACAAACATGAAAATTCATCAGTTTTTCCATGAATATCACTAATGTACCTTCATGTGCAAAACAGTCTTCACAGACTGAAAGGTTTGAGGGTAGTACTCCTAAGGGGGAGCTATCTAAATCCTCTCCAGTTCAATTGGAGGTTCCTCCAGAAGGAACAACTCCCCTCATAACTCTAACAAAAGCTGCCTTAGCAGTCAAAGCTAGAAGTACAATTGCCTATACTAATGTCATGAGAAGGGCAAGTATAGCACATTTATGTACCAGTGTGTTGCAAGACACACAAGGGTTTGAGGCTGGCATACATGATAGTAACCCAGTCAAATCCTCTCCAATTCAGTTGGAGGTTCCCATTACAAGTGAGGAACAATATACTGTCAAAACCACAGAGCAGTCTGTGAGTCAAACTATGACCTCAGTCACAGGTGTTTCTGATGATTCGTTTACCTCACAATCTCAAACTGGTATTCACTCTTCTGATGAAATGAGTATGATTAGACCTATATGGATTACCCCTAATCATATGATCACAGACAACTCTTCTCAGCCACCTCTTATTTTTGTAAGTCAAACAACAATTGAGCCTTTCATGTGAGAATGAGAGAAAAGATTGAGAGAAAAATAGAAAGTAAGAGAGGCAGGATCCTTCCTGGCAAAAGGTGAGGTAGATGAGTGTCTGGATTTAGTAATCCTTGTGAGGAAACTCTGACTCTCAAAAGTCATGAGACTAGTGCAGTGAGAAGTAGTCAGACTACTTATTTAAAAGAAGAGAGAGCTTAGGACTTTTAAAACTGACAGACTTCTTCTGCTGATCTAAGTAAAACTTCTATTCTACTTGATAAACTCATCACTACAGATCTCACTGAAGCTTGAAGCTGCAGACAGTATTCTAAATGGACAATGGCAGCAGCTTCAACAATGTGCATCCAGCTGGATCTCTCTACCTGGAGATAATGTCAAAAAGGGGGAGAATATATCTAAATGTCAAAACAGTTGATGGATGTTGCAAGATGATAATATTCTATTCAATACTAACCCGCTAGTATAACAAAGACAGTCTTTCAACAAAGACAGCAGCTGGAAGGAAAAAGGGAAGTACAATTCTAATAGCAAGAATGGCTACAAAACTGGATCTGTTGACAGATCTAAGATAAGGTGTTTTAATTTTGATGAACTGGGCCACTTTGCTACAGAATGTAGGAAACCCAAGAAGGCAATGAAAGACAAAGCTTATCTTGAACTTGAAGCAAAGTATGAAGCTCTTCTAAAGAAACAGCAAAGCAAAGCTTATATTGCAGAAGGTAAAAGTTGGGATGACTATGAAATTGATGAAGATGAAGAACTTGGAAACTATGCACCCATGGCCTTGGATCAAGGAGAATCATCCTCATCTAAATCACAGGTACCAACTCTTACCACCACTGATTTAAATGTGAATCAATTTAAGGAAACTGTTGAGAAGATGAGCACAGAAATGTTTCACATCCACACAAGCAAGGTTGCTGTTGATGAAGAAGTTAGCAGATTAAAATAGTTGAATGAGAAGCTTGAGAATGAAAAACAAGAAACTAAATTATTGAAAATGGAGCTTGAAGCTTTGAAACAAGAAAATAGTTATCTAAAGAACAAGCTCAAGTGTGCAAATGAGATTGAGGCTGTGCTAAGGGAAAAACTGGAGGAAAATGAAGTAAAGATGAAGTCCTTCAATAATGTATCTGAATTGGTTGGTCAGTACCATGAGAAAATCAAACCATGTGCAAACATTGCTATTGGTCTTGATTATGATACTTTGAACTGCAAAAAGAAGAACATAAGGGACAAAGAAAAAGCACCAGAGAATGAAAATGTTCCAGCAATGCTGAAAAAAGTTGGGTCACCTGTGTTCAAGGCTTGAGAAGTAGACTTCAGTGAAGAAGAATTGATTATCAAGCAAGAAATTGCAGATGAGGATAATGAAAAGAAAAATACAAACTCAACTCAATCTTCTATGGCTGAAAAAATTCTCATGGATAATCAAAGCACCAAGACTCTTGTCAAAGGAATAAAGATTGAAGATGCAAGGAAGAAGAAGAAAAATAGAATTGGGAAATAGGGATAAACAAAAGCAATGATCTAGCTTATGTTGCAGATGCTCCTGGAAAGAAGTGTGAAAAATGTGGCTCTGCAAATCATCTAACTCACCTTTGTAAAAAGGTTGTTAGTAATCCAATTAAAGGAGCTTGCAAATACAATGAAGCAGATTTAAATGATCCCTACTCATTATATGATAAGTTTGACTGCATCTCTTGCAACTTGAAAGTGATTGTTGTGTATATATTATGAACTTGATGATTTCATTAACAAAACACCTTGGTATATTTTACTTAGTGAAAATGTAGCACTCGACGGATAAGGATTATAGTCCCGATGGATGACTCAATATAGTCCCGACGGATGATGATTTATTATCTATCGAGTGAGTAGCTTATGTAACAATAAGTCTGTAGCACATTTCTGCATACACATTGTTTAGAATCTGTAGTAGTACTTAAGTCATGTTGACTTTAACTAGATATGCAGAATAGGTTGATTAATTGTACATAGATGATGTCTTGTAATTCTGCATAAATGAAATGATGTCTAGTGCCTGATTGCTACCCGACGGATAAACAACAATGAATTCGACGGATGATCAACAACCCGACAGATGATCATTAACTCGACGGATGATCATGAACCCGACGGATAAAGAATTCAAATATCTGTTGACAGTGATAACACAGTCACATGCGTATGCATCGAGTGTATGCAAATGGAATGTGGTAGCCTATTCAATTGGGTTTTCGAGAACAAAGAAGCATTGCCATTTCCATGCTATTATGAAGATATTCAAAGATGCTGGAATAGAGTAATGAAGTAGCATTGTAATAGACTCGATGGTTTTTGTTTTATTATCTTGTCTTATTGCTTTGTAATCTTGGTGATATATAAACCAAGAAGCAGCAAATAAAACAACTAACTAATTAAGAAACTAAGCAACCAAGAGAGAAACATTTGTAAGCTGAATTCTTAGTATTTCTCTGTATTCTTAGTTGTTCATTTGTAAGCAGCTGTGAGCTTTTTGCACACAGAGTTCTCTCGATATATATTATATATCTCTGGTGGAATCATTCAAATCCACCAGAAAGTTTTTTAAAGACTCTTGTTTTTAATTACTTGTGTTTTGATTCATTTCAAGTGATTGTTCCGCATTCTGCTAATCAATTCACACTGATATATATAATTGAGTTAAAACAATTTTTATTCAAGAAAAAATTTCAAGAATTCCATTCAACCCCCCTTCTGTAATTCTTGTTATATTGTTAAGGGACTAACAATTGGTATCAGAGCAGGCTCTTGAAGAACAAAGAGTTTAAAGATCAAAACAACACATCAAGATGAACAAGAAGGATGTTGGAGTCAAGATTCCTTTTCTGGATAAAGATAATTACCATCATTGGAAGGTAAAGATGCATCTTCATTTGCTTTCTCAAGATGAGGCCTATGTGGATTGCATAGAAAGAGGCCCTCATGTACCAATAAGAGCTGCAACTGGAAATGAGCCATCTGTCCCCAAGCCAAGGCATTAATGGTCTGATTATGACATTGAACAAGTCAGGAAGGATAAAAAGGCCATGAATATTCTGTTCAATGGAGTTGATGGTGACATGTTTGACAACATCATCAATTGCAAAACTGCCAAGGATGTTTGGGATACTATACAGATTATCTGTGATGGCACTAAGCAAGTTAGAGAAAACAAGATGCAGCTATTGATTCAGCAATATGAGCATTTTCATAGTGAAGAAAGTGAGTCTTTCACTGACATTTTTAGTAGGTTTCAAAAACTACTAAATGCTCTAAAGCTGCATGGAAGGGTCTATCAGACAAAAGACTCCAATCTGAAATTCCTTAGATCTCTTCCAAAGGAATGGAAACCAATGACAGTCTCATTGAGAAACTCACAAGATTATAAGGAGTTTACTATGGAGAGACTGTATGGCATCCTGAAAACATATGAGCTTGAAATAGAGCAAGATGAGAGGATGGAGATAGGAAAGATGAAAGGAGGGTCCATTGCACTAGTTGCTGAGTCAGAAAAAGAGAAGGAGATGAAGATGGAAGCTGTTGAATCAACTTCAAGGGTCTGTGAAAACAATGGCAAGGGGCTTGCAGTACAAAATGAAGATTCTTTGAGCCAAGATGACATGGAAGACATTGATGAACAATTAGCATTTCTTTCCAGAAGATTTTCCAAGCTCAAGTTCAAAAAGAACTTTGGAGCAGCCAAGCCAATTTGAAACATGATGGATAAATCAAAATTCAAATGTTTTAAATGTGGCTTGGCAGGGCACTTTGCCAGTGAGTGTAGAAAGTCAGATTCCAGCAAGAAAAAGTTTGAGCCTGTGGATTATAAGCAAAAATACTTTGAGCTGCTCAAACAAAAGGAAAGGGCTTTCAATACACAAGAAAACGACTGGGCAGCAGATGGTCTGGATGAAGATGAAGATGTCAGCTATGTCAATCTAGCCCTAATGGCCAAGTCTGATGAAACAGAAACAAGTTCTTCAAATAATCAGGTAATTACTACAAACCTTGCACATTTATCTAAAGCTGAGTGTAATGATGCTATAAATGACATGTCCACAGAGTTATATCATTTGCGTGTTACACTTAAGTCTCTTACTAAAGAAAATGCTAAAATCAAAGAAAACAATTTGTTTTAGAGTGAGAGAAATAATGTGCTAGAGTCTCAGTTCATTGATTTTGAAAAATTAAGAATTGAGTGTAAGATTGCCAAGGAAGAATTAACTAAGTCCTTGAAGAAATAAGAAATTTTGAAGAAGCAGCTCGAGCGTGAACATGAGGTGATTAAAGCACGGAAAACATCTAGAGATGTCCATGCTCAAATGACCAAAGTTCAAGGAATCGAGTCCTTCTGTGATGCAGCCTGGAAAAAGAACAAGGAGAAACTAGAACCAAATTTGGTGGATGGAGTGCTAACAGATGTAGACTCGACGGATGATGAGGATCATCCATCGGATAACAAAAAGGGTTATCCGTCGACTGATGCAAATCCTCATCCGTCGACTGCAAGAAAGCCTATCAGTAAAACCAAACTTGTTTAAGTTGAATGAAAAGTATGGATCTATTTCCAAGAACTTTGTTCCAGGAGAATCGAGTCAAGTTAAGAAAGGGAAAAAGGCTAATGTTGGTCACATGACTGTCAAACAATTAAGTGATAGACTTGAAAAGATTGAGGTTAAAACAGAGGCTAAAAAGAAAAATAATAGAAATGGTAAAGTAGGAATTAACAAACACAATAACTACACACCTGATAAATATGCTCCAAGAAAAATCTGTGTCAAGTGTGGTAGTGTAAATCATTTTTCTGTTAATTGCAAATCTGCCATGCCTACTTCCATGTTTGTGCCACCTCACTCTCCCAACATGAATGCCATGCCTCCCATGCCTATGAATGCTATGCCTACACAGAATATGAATGCACAGTTTGCTAATATGTCATTTGCACCTAATCCTTATTATGATGCATTTACTATGCCACAAATGCCATTTAGCATGCCTTACTGGAATAACATGTTCACTAGTAGCATGCCATTCCCTGTTAATTATAATATGCATGATAATTTTGTTGCAATGAATGGTTTCAAAGGTCCAACTCAAATGACTAAGGATGAATCTGATATCCCCAAGTCAAATGAGATAAAGCCTAAGAAACAGAAAAAGAAAGCTAACAAGGCAGGACCCAAGGAAACTTGGGTACCAAAATCAACTTGATTTGATTTTGATGTGTGCAGGGAAACAGAAAAAATCTTTGGTACTTGGATAGTGGTTGTTCAAGACACATGACTGGTGATTCTACCCTGCTCACAGAGTTCAAGGAGAGAGTTGGCCCGAGTATTACTTTTGGAGATGACAGCAAGGGTTATACTGTGGGATATGGCTTGATTTCAAAGGACAATGTCATCATTGAGGAGGTTGCCTTAGTGGATGGTCTCAAATACAACTTGTTGAGTATCAGCCAACTTTGTGATAAAGGCAATTCAGTAACCTTCAATTCAGAAGCTTGTGTTGTGACTAACAAAAGGAGCAACAAAGTGGTTCTCACTGGTGTGAGGAAAGGAAATGTGTACCTAGCTGATTTCAACTCATCAAATGCAGAATCTATTACTTGTCTTCTCAGTAAAGCAAGTCAGGATGAAAGTTGGCTATGGCACAAGAAGCTATCCCATCTAAACTTCAAGACCATGAATGAGCTAGTAAAGAAAGAACTGGTTAGAGGCATTCCTCTAGTGGAGTTTTCTAAGGATGGATTGTGTGATGCCTGCCAAAAGGGAAAGCAGATCATAGCATCATTCAGAAAGAAACTTGATTCAACAATTGAAGAACCTTTGCAACTGCTACACATGGATTTGTTTTGACCAGTCAATTTGTTGTCCATCTCAAGGAAAAGATTTTGCCTAGTAAATGTGGATGATTTCTCAAAGTTCTCTTGGACATATTTCCTAAAGTCTAAAGATGAGGCTAGTGAAATCATCATCAATCACATAAGGCAAGTCAATAATCATCCTGATTTCAAGGTTAGAAGAATCAGGAGTGACAATGGAACTGAGTTCAAGAATTCTGTCATGAGAGCATTTTGTGAGGAAAATAGGATTCTACATGAGTTTTCAGCAGCAAGAACTCCACAACAGAATGGAGTAGTGGAAAGGAAGAACATATCACTTATTAAAGCTGCCAGGATAATGCTTGAAGAATCTAAACTGCCAACATATTTCTGGGCTGAAGCTGTAAATACTGCATGCTACACTCAGAATATTTCCCTGGTTAATCAAGCAAGATGCATGACTCCCTATCAATTGTTCAAGAACAAGAAGCCAACTCTAAATTTTCTTCATGTCTTTGGCTGTAAATGCTATATTCTGAGAAATCAAACTGATCAAAATGGGAAGTTTGATGCTAAAGCAGATGAAGGAATTTTTGTTGGATATGTTGTTGGTAAAACATATAGAGTCTACAATCTAAGAACCAACATTGTTGTGGAATCAATACATGTTGTGCTTGATGATAAAAAGATTGAAGAACTGCAAGACGAAGACTATCATGAGAGCCTCAAATTCGACAATGTGGAGATGGTTAGTGATGACAGTGATGATGAAAGTGATCAAGAAACAGTATCAAAGGATAATGCAGAAAAATCAACTACCAATGAAGTACAAAACTCAACATCTGTCGAGTTGCATAATGCTTCATCCGTCGGGAGGCAATCTGCTTTATCCGTCGGGAGACAACCAGCTTCATCCCTCGGTACTCTAAATTCATCATCCGTCGGGTTATCAAGAGAAGCTGGAAATCAGAATAGATCACCTGTAGAAAGTTCCCCTTTCTCAAATCAAAGATCCAAAAACTCAGGGGGAGTTTCTAACAATCAAAAATCAATCACACATCAAGACAACAATGAGGCCTCTTCATCTAGATCTAATCTACCTCAACAAAGGAAATGGAAAAAAGATCACCCATTTGAGCTCATAATTGGTGATGTTTCTTCTAGAATTCAAACCAGGAGAGCAACTCAAGAAGAATGTCTATACAACAGCTTTCTTTCCAAGGAAGAACCAAAGAAGGTAGAAGAAGCTTTGTTGGATCCTGATTGGATTTTAGCTATGCAGGAGGAGCTAAACCAATTTGAAAGAAATAATGTATGGAAGCTGGTGCCCAAGCCTAAAGGAAAGATTCCAATAGACACTAAATGGGTATTCAGAAACAAGATGGATGAGAATGGCATAGTAGTCAGGAACAAAGCCAGATTGGTTGCTAAGGGCTATTGTCAACAAGAAGGAATAGATTTTGATGAAACATTTGCTCATGTTGCAAGACTTCAAGCCATCAGAATATTCTTAGCCTATGCAGCCCATGCCAATTTCAAGGTCTATCAAATGGATGTCAAAAGTGCCTTTCTGAATGGAGATTTGGAGGAGGAAGTCTATGTCAGTCAACCTCCTGGTTTTGAAGATCCAAATTTTCCAGAACATGTCTATTATCTTTTGAAAGCACTTTATGGATTGAAGCAAGCACCTAGAGCCTGGTATGACACCTTATCAAAGTTCCTTTTGGAAAATCATTTCATAAGAGGTACTGTAGATAAAACTTTATTCTTTAGAAATGTAAATGGCTCTAGTATACTTGTTCAAATTTATGTAGATGACATTATTTTTGGCTCTACATATGAGAAACTTTGCAAAAAGTTTGCCAAATTGATGCAAAGTATGAAATGAGTATGATGGGAGAACTAACTTACTTTCTTGGTTTGCAAGTTAAGCAAGTTAGTGATGGAATATTCATTAGTCAAACTAAATATATTTTTGATCTTTTAAAGAATTTTGATCTAATGGATTGTACATCTGCAAAAACTCCCATGGCCACTACAACCAAACTTGAATTAAACACTACTGAAAAGTCTGTGGATATTTCAAGTTATAGGGGCATGGTTAGCTCACTTCTGTACTAAACAGCTAGTAGGCCAGATATAATGTTTGCTACATGTTTATGTGCTAGATTTCAGGCTGATCCTAGAGAATCTCACTTAGTAGCTATTAAGAGAATTTTCAGATATCTCAAGGGAACACCAAAACTTGGCATTTGGTACCCTAGAGATCTGGTTTTGATCTAACTGGTTATTCAGATACAGATTATGCAGGTTGTAGAATTGATAGAAAAAGTACAACAGGAACCTGTCAATTTCTAGGAAACAAGCTTGTGTCCTGGTTCAGTAAAAAGCAAAATTCAGTTTCTACTTCTACAGCTGAAACTGAATACAACACTGCTGGCAGTTGCTGTGCACAGATTTTATGGATGAAAAATCAATTGCTAGATTATGGTCTGCAAGTTGAAAGGATTCCTATTTTCTGTGATAACACAAGTGCAATTGCCATCACTGAAAATTCAGTACAACATTCAAGGACAAAGCACATAGACATCAAGTACCACTTCATAAGGGAACATATAATGAATGGTACCGTAGAACTACATTTTGTTCCAAGTGAGAAGAAGCAGTTTGCAGATATTTTTACCAAACCACTGGATGAATCCACCTTTTCAAGGTTGGTAAGTGAATTAGGTATGCTCAATTATTCTTAAATCTTTATGAGATAATTTGCAAGTTGTAATGCATCCAGAAATTTAATTAATTTTTCAGTCTTGGATGAAATTTTGGCTAAGTCAAAATTTACATCTCAACGGATGATCTTTATCCATCGAGTTTGATCATCCGTCGGTTTACAATTTGCTAATAAAAATCAATTATTTTTCTAGAATATTTTATGACTCGACGGATAACAGTTTATCCTCATCCGTCGAATTGCCTTAATCTTAGCCGTTAATTCCCTGAACATTTTCCATCGATTATACTTACAGTTTGTAAGCATAACACGACGGATAATGGGTGGAATTTTTACAGTTATTTTTAATTGGCTATTTTAGGCAATTTTTATTGGTTACTTTATTTTACTTTATTATTTTTAACAGTTATTTTTGAGATAATATAAAAGCTTATTTCATTTCCATTACTTTTCTTTTATCATTCTCAAATCAACTTCTCCAATTTCTTTCTCTTTCAAAGCACTTACTCTCTCTCTTCAAGTTCTTATTCTCTAACAATGGCGCCCGTTGTCAAGATTATGTCTCAAACTGGGTTTATTTATGAGAAGAACAATTTCACTGCACTAGTAAACAAGGGGATTCAGCAATCTGGTGATTATCACAAGATGAGGGACTTTGTAAAGAATTGCAAGCTTAGGTTTGCCATGCTGGAATCACCCACAATCTTTTGTGAAGTTATTGAAGAGATGTGGACCACTGCTACATACAACTCAACAGATAAGACAATCACACTCACCATTAAAGGTAAGGAATTATGTATCAATAGTGATGTTATAAAAGCATGTTTCAAGATTCCTGATAACACTGTGACCTCACCACACACTGACACTAACATAATCAATATGCTTAACTCCATGAACTATGCTCTTTCTACTTCTAAGTTAAGTGACATTAGGAGATTGGGCCTTAGGAAAGAATGGAGTTTTATGTGTGATGTAGTGACAAAGGTCTTTTCAGGTAAATCAGTAATTTTGATTCAGTCAATATCTCCATGCTTAACATGCTCTACATGCTAGTTACAGATGTTGGATTTTTAAACGCAGCGGGGCGTGGTAAAACACTTTTACACACACAAAATCCAAATAAAAGCATATAAATCGTGAATAAAAATTCGAGGGATCGAATCTAACCTTTTAAAATAATTCGGAGACAACGATCAGAGATCCTTAGCAGTTGCTCCTCAAGTGTGAAGCACTCCACCGGTATCCACCAAGAAAATGACTTTTAGGAGGAGGAGGAGGTGGAGAGAATTTGGTTTTCTAAAACTTTTGGGTTTCTAGGGTTAGAATAAAATTAGGGTCTATAATAGTGTATTTATATGCAAAATTTTCAGCTGAAATTTTCCCATAAATATTATTATTACTATCCCATTTATTATTCTCATTAATAATTAAAACACCTTTTAATCATTAATCATTTTTCTAAACACTTTAGAAATAATTCTCTCTCTTGATTTAATTTCCAAAAATTAAATCCTTTAATTAATAATATTAAGAACTTTTCTTAATTAATTTATAATCAATTAAATCTCATTTAATCAATTATTAAATTTGCTAATTAATTATTTATTTCACAAATAAATAATTATTATCCATTATTAATTAATTCCTCCACCAATAATTCATTCTCTTTTTATGGTGTGACCCTGTAGGTTCAATATTAAGCCGGTAGTAGAAATAAATAATAATAAAACTATTTTATCATTATTTATATAAATTCTCTAATTTATTAAATATGATTAATTAATTAATCACATTTATTCTACATCGTGAGTGATGCTTCTCAACATATCATGACTATCCGGATAATATGAATTCACTGCTTAGAATACCAAGAACCTGTCAGTGAATAGTTACCGTACAATAAACTCCTTCTACCCTACAATGTCCCGATTAAATACAAGGCATGGATCTCGTGTCAAGCCTATCTAATTCAATCACTTGCTTACCATTTACTATGCTTAGTTCTATGCAAATTAGAAACTCCTTTCTAATTTCATTTACTCTGGCCAGAGATTCCTGAACTAGCATAAGTGGATCATCCTTGAACATTCGCTTCCTTCACTGGAAGGGGTAGATCCTTTATTGATCATACACTATCTTCGTGTACAAATTCCTATACCCAGAAGAGCCCTAATAATTGTCCCTGGAGACTAAGAACTAAACCAAAGCATAGTTCAGTGTACACAAGATGACTATGATGACCTCAAGTCTAAGGATACTTGTACAACTATCACTATGTGAACAACTGCTGACACGTGAGTGAATTCCATCAGTTGTTCAGTTGTGCGAGTCATGTTCAGTGAACTTATTCTATAATAAGCACCTACATACTAGCTATAGTGTCACCACACAAATGTCTATGAGAACAGACATCCTTCATAATGAAGCAAGCATAGTATGTACCGATCTTTGCGGATTATTAATTACCAGTTAGTAATCCTATGACCAGGAACTATTTAAGTTTAGAGTTATCATCTTTTTAGGTCTCACTATTATGATCTCATCATAATCCATAAAAAGCTTTACTCTAAACTATGGTATATCTTATTTAAACACTTAAATAGATAAAGCCCGTAATAAAAACGAAACAAGTCTTTTATTAATATCAATGAAATCAAAACAGATTACATAAAAGTTATTCCTAAATCCTCATACATGATTAGACTTAGGACATATTCCTTTCAATCTCCCACTTGTACTAAAGCCAATCACTCTGGTATCTAATACCCATCTTGTCTTTATGACGATCAAAGTGACTTTCATAAAGTAGCTTTGTGAGTGGGTCTGCTATGTTGTTATGTGTGTCAACTCTATTTCAATACAATACAAGAAATGTTACCGCGCTCCCACTAACCCTTTTGTAGACTCATGGTTCATCTACGTTTTTGATAAAATCAAACTCTTTGATTGTCTCATCAAAACGAATGTTCCATCTTTCGAGAAGCTTGCTTTAAACCACATATGGTTCGCAGCAGCTTACACACTAGGTTTTCATTTCCCTTGGAAAGAAAACCATCTGGCCATCTGCCAGATTTCATAGTCGTAGTAAGCAGCATTCGCAAGCAAAATCCGAATTGATTTTAACAGGGCTACAGGTAAAAAGTTTCATCAAAGTCAATCCATTGCCTTTGTTTGAATCCTTTTGCCACAAGCCTGGCCTTATAGGTCTCCACCTGGCCATCTGCTATAATCTATCTTTTGTATACCGTATATATAGATTCTATTCTGGATTTCATGGCACTATGCCATTTCTCTGAGTCAACACTACTCATAGCCTCATTATAGGTTACAGGGTCGTCATCATCAATGATCGATAACTCATTGTCATTCTCAATGACAAGGCCATATTACCTCTCAGGTTGGCGAGACACTCTCCCTGATCTATGAATGGGTTGTTCCACAAAAGGTTGTTCAGTCAGAACAGGTGTTTCCACTTGATTCGTAGTAGTTTGTGCTTCTTGAACTTCATCAAGTTCAATTTTGCTCCAACTGTTTCCTTCAAGGATAAACTCCTTTTCCAAGAAGGTAGCATGTCTGGAGACAAACACCCGATGATCGGTGTAAAAGTAATACCCTAAAGTCTCTTTAGGATATCCCACAAAACTACATTTTACGGATCAATATTCCAGCATATCTGGGTCAACTTTCTTGACATAAGCTGGACATCCCCAAATCTTAACGTGTTTAAGACTCGGTTTCCTTTCTTTCTATATCTCATACGGAGTTTGAGGAACAGATTTGGAAAGCACCTTATTCAGTAAATATGCTGAGGTTTTCAATGCATAACACCACAGGAATACTGGAAGATTTGCATAGCTCATCATGGACCGAACTATGTCTAACAAAGTTCGATTTCTCCTTTCAGATACCAATCTGGAGGCGTCCACTGGGAGACTATACCATTTACTTTGAGATAATCTAGAAACACTGCATTGAAGTATTCATCACCTCGATCTGATCGAAGAGTTATAATACTATGTTTGGTTGTTTCTCCACTTCATACTTATATTCTTTGAACTTTTCAAAGGCTTCAGACTTGTGTTTCATCAAACACATATCCGAATCTAGATCTATCATCTATGAAAGTAATGAAGTTTGAAAATCCACCCATGGTTTGCTTAGACATTGGTCCACATACATCTGTGTGTACCATTCCTAGCAAATTTGCAGCCCTCTCTCCATGTCTACTAAATGGAGACTGCAGTGCCACAATGAAGTGAGATTTTCATCATCCCTTTTCTTTTATTAGTTTGTTCAATCTGAAGTAAATTATGTCACATTTATACAGACCATTATTTAAAGTACCACGTCCATAAAGAATATTATCTCTAAGAATAGAACATTCATTATTCTCAATAATAAATGAAAATCCAGCCAAGTCTAACATGGGAATAATATTCCTCACAATCGAGGGAACAAAATAACAATTATTTAAAACAATAGTCTTGCCCGTAGGCATATGTAAATGAAATGATTCTACATCTTCAGCAGCAACTCTTGCTCCATTTCCATCAGTAGAATCACCTCCTCTTCCTCAAGAGTCCTACTTCTCCTTGGTCCCTGCAACAAATTGCAGATATGAGAACCACAGGCGGTATCTAATACCCAAGTAGAAATTTGATTTAATGACATATTCACTTCTATCATGAACATACCTGAATCAGAAGCGGTAGTCTCACTACCCTTCTTCTTCAATTCTGCAAGGTAAACCTTGTAGTTCCTCTTCCAGTGCCCCACCTGTTACAGTGAAAGCAAACAACTTTGCTCTTGGGGTCTTCAGCTTTTGGTGGAACCGGCATTTTCTCACCTACTTTCTTCTTCTTGGAAGGGTTCCTCTTCCTTTTCTTAGGATTGGAACCTTCACCAATTAGAAGAACAGAACTCTTCTTAGGGGGGAAATTCGATTCCGCAGTCTTCAACATGTTGTGGAGTTCAGGCAGGCTGACATTCAACTTATTCATGTGAAAGTTCACAACAAACTGCGAGAACGAACTAGGAAGTGATTGCAAGACCAAGTCTTGGCTCAGCTCCCCATCCATGGCAAAACCAAGTTGTCCAAGACGTTCAATCAAATTGATCATCTTAAGTACATGGTCATTCACAGATGATCCCTCAGACATCCTACAACCGAACAGCTCCTTCGATATCTCATATCGAGCTATCCTCCCCGCCACATCATACAACTCTTGTAGATGCATGAGGATAGTGTGAGCATCTAGTATGCTCCTGAGTGATAGTGCAGAAGACATAACGTACAAAGTAAATATGTAAATGATAAACACATAACAACACTTAGCAAATATTCGATTTCATTTCAAAACACTATATGAATCGGGTCTTTATTCATAAGTGGCTCCCACTAGTTTTCCTAATTTATTGAACCCCCTACGTGAAAAATTAAGCATTCATAATGCTAGTGGGAATAGGGATCCGACATTCCATTACACAACCCCGGCTGTAGCACGATCCGCCATGTAATGTTCAATAGGCAGACAACTCTTGTCAATTACATCTCATGTTATTCCCTAATCAAACTTTAGCCTCTTGAATAATTGAGTCTCGGCTGTAGCACGACAAACTCAATATTCTAAGTCAAGTCTAACCCAACATTCCGTACAGTTGAATCAGTCCCCAAAGGCCCACGGCTGTAGCACGTACCGACCTTTAGATTCTTATTCAATGTACACATCTCTATGTAATAGACAAGTATTTCTTATTTCGAAATCAAAGCCCTCGGCTGTAGCACGAACCGACAATGATTCAAAAATAAGAACTACTTTTCTATCATGTTGGAAGGCTATGACCGACACAAGCCCGTTGTATCATTGGCCAATTACTACTTGATATTATTTAATTTTAGAGGGATTATATTACGTTACAATCATAATCATATTATAAAGAGATTCTTCCTTTTAAATTAAATATTTCAAATCAATAATCAATAATCAGATGATTCCCAGATCGGGTGGAGCATTGTCAAGAGGCGTCACTTAATAACCCTTTCTTACAGATAGAAAATTGTTGTTGACAGAATCATCCTTTCTCTCATATCGAAAATTCATATTCAATTACGTGTTTCACAAACACAAGAATCTCATGATTGTACTCATAATATTATTCTTAAGGTTATGAAACAATTTCATTATACTAGGTTGTCTAACAAACGCCTTATGTTCATTTAAGTTCACCTAAATCTATCATCGCATGATAAACTAAGCATATATCACATATATCAACATGAATAAACATAAAGGTAGGCATGTTACATCATCTAGCATATTGGTCTAAGCATTATACATCTCTATGTATCACATGAAGCATTTAAAAGCAATTAAAAATAGTCAAAAACAGCTTTAAAACACTTCATGGAAATATAAACAGTTCAAAACTTTTATATATACTAAAATTGATCACTCCATTAGATCCGTCTCGGAAAAAAGAATCCAACGGTATGTTGCACGCCCAAAACGGAGTTACGAAACTCCCAGAAAATCAATTTTAAAATCAACAGACGGGCTGTAACGCATTACAGGAACGCGTTACAAGCCCTGTAACGCATTCCGGTGATGCGTTACAGCCTTTTAAGCCATTTAAAAGGTGTAACGCATTCCGTGAATGCGTCACAGGGGTGTAACGCATTCCCGGAATGCGCGACACCCATATTTTTTTTTGTTTTCTTTTCTGCAGCAGCCGCCGACAGCATCTCTCGAACAGCGTGCATCAACAGACTTGTACCTTGCTTTGCTTTCTTCACACAGCAGACAAACAGCAGCACACATATACAAACAACAAATGATACAAAAATATATATATACTATATATACATATATTTACTTATTTAATTACGAATTTAATTGCTAGAACTTCAAAAATTCATAATAAAAAATCTATACATCATAAAATTATGAAAAAAATACCCAGACGATCTACAACACTTGTAGAACCCAGATCAACATTCAAAATTATTCTGAGAAACGATTTCTCACCAGACAAAATTAATCCATAATATAACTTGTAAAAATCATAATTAATTCATACAAGCACATAAAATTCTGAAATTTTTACCACAGATCTATATGCATACAACCTATGCTCTGATACCATTGTTGGATTTTTAAACGCAGCGGGGCGTGGTAAAACACTTTTACACACATAAAATCCAAATAAAAGCATATAAATCGTGAATAAAAATTTGAGGGATCGAATCTAACCTTTTAAAATAATTCAGAGACAACGATCAGAGATCCTTAGCAGTTGCTCCTCAAGTGTGAAGCACTCCACCGGTATCCACCAAGAAAATGACTTTTAGGAGGAGGAGGAGGTGGACAGAATTTGGTTTTCTAAAACTTTTGGGTTTCTAGGGTTAGAATAAAATTAGGGTCTATAATAGTGTATTTATAGGCAAAATATTCAGCTGAAATTTTCCCATAAATATTATTATTATTATCCCATTTATTATTCTCATTAATAATTAAAACACCTTTTAATCATTAATCATTTTTCTAAACACTTTAGAAATAATTCTCTCTCTTGATTTAATTTCCAAAAATTAAATCCTTTAATTAATAATATTAAGAACTTTTCTTAATTAATTTATAATCAATTAAATCTCATTCAATCAATTATTAAATTTGCCAATTAATTATTTATTTCACAAATAAATAATTATTAGCCATTATTAATTAATTCCTCCACCAATAATTCATTCTCTTTTTATGGTGTGACCCTGTAGGTTCAATATTAAGCCGGTAGTAGAAATAAATAATAATAAAACTATTTTATCATTATTTATATAAATTCTCTAATTTATTAAATATGATTAATTAATTAATCACATTTATTCTACATCGTGAGTGATGCTTCTCAACATATCGTGACTATCCGGATAATATGAATTCACTGCTTAGAATACCAAGAACCTGTCAGTGAATAGTTACCGTATAATAAACTCCTTCTACCCTACAATGTCCCGATTAAATACAAGGCATGGATCTCGTGTCAAGCCTATCTAATTCAATCACTTGCTTACCATTTACTATGCTTAGTTCTATGCAAATTAGAAACTCCTTTCTAATTTCATTTACTCTGGCCAGAGATTCCTGAACTAGCATAAGTGGATCAGCCTTGAACATTCGCTTCCTTCACTGGAAGGGGTAGATCATTTATTGATCATACACTATCTTCGTGTATAAATTCCTATACCCAGAAGAGCCCTAATAATTGTCCCTAGAGACTAAGAACTAAACCAAAGCATAGTTCAGTGTACACAAGATGACTATGATGACCTCAAGTCTAAGGATACTTGTACAAGTATCACTATGTGAACAACTGCTGACACGTGAGTGAATTCCATCAGTTGTTCAGCTGTGCGAGTCATGTTCAGTGAACTTATTCTATAATAAGCACCTACATACTAGCTATAGTGTCACCACACAAATGTCTATGAGAACAGACATCCTTCATAATGAAGCAAGCATAGTATGTACCGATCTTTGCGGATTATTAATTACCAGTTAGTAATCCTATGACCAGGAACTATTTAAGTTTAGAGTTATCATCTTTTTAGGTCTCACTATTATGATCTCATCATAATCCATAAAAAGCTTTACTCTAAACTATGGTATATCTTATTTAAACACTTAAATAGATAAAGCCCGTAATAAAAACGAAACAAGTCTTTTATTAATATCAATGAAATCAAAACAGATTACATAAAAGTTATTCCTAAATCCTCATACATGATTAGACTTAGGACATATTCCTTTCAACAGATAGGTTCTATAATTTTAGTGACCTTGTTTTATTTGAGTTGTGATTCAAACTAGGAGAGTTAAATAAGAGAGGTAAGAATGTGTATTATGCTAGATTCTTTATGATGTTAGCTAACCACCTCTCTGAGGGAATTGTGCTTGAGAACCCTAACAACAAATTAGATTGTTGGGTTCAAGAGAGAAGGATCATTGCAGATTTGAACAGGGCCAATCATCACAAGGAGGTGCCACTATTCTGTTTCCCTGCAATGGAAGCACCTCAGGTAAGTGAGGTAAGTTCATCTATCCCTGCTATTCCAACCTCACAAGTTTCTTTGAGTTCCAGTGTAGCTATGGCAACTGTTTCAATGACCCAACAGTTGCTTACCCAAGCTACCAAACCACCAAAAAATTCTAAATCCAAATCAAAGAAAACCCCCTCTGGTATCTCTCAAAAGATGTCAGTTGCAAAATCCACCAAAATCAAATACGGGAGTGTGCAGGTGGGTAATGCAGGTGAAGGAAGGGGTGAACATAAAAGAAACCCTAAGGATAAGGATGGAGAGTTGAGTGGTTCCCAGCCTAGCCACACTGCAATTTCCCAGTAAAACTGCAGTGCTTAAAAAGGATAAAAGCTCATTTCTAGTTGCATCCTCCCAAAAGGATGTAGCTATTGAACAAAGCTCTCAACCAAGAGCACAGGTCAAGAGGGTTAGGGATACAAGCTCACCCCAAACTTATGCCAGAAAGAAGAAATCTAAAACACTTAGGGATGCACAGGGTACACACACTGTGCAAACTGGTGCTAAAGACACAGTCACTGCACCTTCACAAATTCAGTTTGATGTGGCTCCAATAAATGTGGAGTCACAGCCAAAATCTCTAGTAATAGAAGCACCTCAAACACCAAACTCACCCACAAACTCTCTGGATGTGGATATGATAAACACATCAATTCCTGATTCCCCTTCTTTAACTTTGTTGGGGAACCCAAAATCTAGTGCAAGTGAGCATCATCTTTTAGATGATTTTTTGGCTCACTTGCCAATTCTTTCAGGAACTGTTGAATCATCTGTGCCCAAAATATCATCAATCAGCACAGAGTCCACAATAGTTTATATTCCAAGTTCATTCATTTCTTCTCTCTCGATGGATATTGCTCATCCGTCGAGTAGTGACTGTATCCCGACGGATAAGCTTAACAGCAGTTATCCGTCGGTTAGCAAAATCACTAACCCGATGGATATTCCTTATCTGTCGAGTGTCTCTGCACCACCTCAAACTTCATTTATCTCAAGTGCAGAAGAATTAGTGGTTGTACAGTCACTATTAGGATTGAGAGAGAAGAGTGTTTTGAGTGAGAGTCTGGGTTGCTCCTAGGAAAAAGGAGAGGAAATGAGTGAAACTATGCAGTCCATTTCTTCAGGACTGGAAAAAGATAGTGAGAGGAGCCCACCTTAGATGCTGAAGGTGAGGGTGTGAGGGTGGGGAGCCAGGGTGAGACCCTGATGCAAAAAAATAGAGAAAACGAGAGAAATGCAGGTACTGGAGCTATAAGGATGGATGTCATTGCTAGTGAATCAATGAATGTCCAGGATGCAGACAGGGAGGGACTATCTCAGCAACCTCAAGCTGTTATAGATTCCACCTCCCTTGATGTTGAGGCATTTACTCACCCTGTTCCAGCTTATCAACTTCTAGCTAAACAGGGCAATGACAATGCAGAAAGGATGCTCAATCTGGTGCATATCATACAGTCTATACTAAGAGCTAAGGATGCCATCACAGCTTTGCCCTCTACATCTGATGATGTGGATTATGAGACTGGTGGTTCAGCTGATTTCTTTGGTGATGGAAGTAGGGATAGTGAAGATGAAGCAATGGACACAGGGGGAGAAGTAGGTTCAAGATCAGGTATGCCATCATGGGCATTTTCAAAGCACTGTGATGAGCACTACTTCAAGACAGCCCTGATCCAACTAATCAATCAGACAAATACTAAACCACTACAAATGCCAACACCAAGAAGCTCCTTCAGGCACATCTAGCCTCTCTGCAACTTCAACAAATTCAAGGCTTCCAATAGGCTAGGGATGTAAACACCATCAAGGGTGATATTGAGGAGATGAAGAAGGCCATTTTAGACAAGATGGATTCTAAGCTTCCAGAAGCTACAATACTTGACATCAAGAGGCAATTAAGGAAAAATTCTGATCTTGCAACCAAGATAGATGCCTTGGATACAAGAATGTCAGCCATGGAAGCATCTCTAACAGCCATTCATCTTCATCAAGCCCAACAGACAGATTTACTTCAAAAACTGGTGGTTGCTCAAACCTCCTCCTCTACTCAACTTGATGATAACAAAAAGGGGGAGAAAGGACCAAGTGAGGGGGAGAGGATTTAAATTCAAATCAGTAAAGTAATTGTTCCTTCAATTACTATCTCAAAGCCACCAGTTACAGACAGTATAGATCTGATAAATGCAGCAGCAGCCAACATTAGAGCAGCTGAAATGAAGTAGTTGAAACCAACCAACTGGGAGAAGATTGATGAGGATATACAAAGGAAATTTGGGCTAGTAAAGGAGTCAGAAAAGTCAGCCATCCATCACTCTCAAATCAAGCAGATTTTTGTGAATGAGATGAGCATGAAGTATCTGGAAAGGGGACAGTCATCCAGCATCAAATCTCCAAAGGCTGAAATAATTCTAAAACCAAGGGTGAACTATCCAAAATTATCATTGAAGAACCCATTGGATACTGTGTATGAGACACCTAAGCCTGATGAAAAGAAGCTTTTATCAAGGTCAATTGCTTTCTACAAAGATCCAGCTGATTCAGCTTTGAAAAAGAGAATTGCTAAATATTTCAGGAATGGGAAAGAAATTTATGTAGTGGCTGGACACCCTCAATTTGCTGAAGCAAAGAGAGAAGAAAAGGCCAGATTGAAGCAGGAAAAGAAGCAAGCTGCTCTAGATGCTAAAAAGGCTAAACAAAAGAAAGAGCAAATTGCTATCTTGGCCAAGCTACATGCTGTAAATTCATCACAACAAATTCCTGCTCAGCCATCTGAAATCATTGAATCTCAAGATCCAAAGAAGCAAGTTGAACAACAGAAGAAAGCTCCAAGAATCAAGAAATTGGCTAAAAGAACCAAAAGGAAACTGGACATTGTTGATAAGGAATTGGAGAATCAGTTTCCCAAGGAATCCACTCCAACTACAAGCATCAAAACCCTCTGTGATATTTGAAGATATCAAGGTGGTAAATCCTTACAGGAACATTCATGGTGAACCTATTGTGCCTAAGGATGAGCCAATAGAATGGGAGAACATATCAATTCCTGACTTCAATTTTCCAATCCTTAACAAGCCAAAGAGAACAAAGTCAAGAGCAGTTAAGAAAGTGAAGTTGTCACCTCTCAAATCCAAATCCTTAGTCAAAGCTCAATCTAAAGTTAATAAGGGAGATTACATGTACTTGTGTGACATCAAGGAATTCTCTGATCTAAATCTCTATCTAGATGAACTAGAAGAAGTAAGAGGGATTGATGCATACAGAAACCTA
Source organism: Apium graveolens (assembly GCF_009905375.1). Taxonomy (NCBI): domain Eukaryota; kingdom Viridiplantae; phylum Streptophyta; class Magnoliopsida; order Apiales; family Apiaceae; genus Apium; species Apium graveolens. The sequence goes on from NC_133651.1 coordinate 54,214,479, forward strand.
CCTGAAAGGCTAGTTTTCAAGTACAAGGGAGGAAAGGAGATTCAATGGCCACTTCACAGGATCCTTCAAAAAAGCCAAGTTGTACTAATTAAGGTTTATTCATCTTTCAAGAAGAACTTTGGGTTCAATGTTACTGCAAGAAGATTGGTTCTAAAGAAGATTGAAGAACTAAGGAGCGTTAGAGCTAAAGATGCACTCCCAAAGACTCTAATTATTCCTTACACAGGGATAAGAGTGCATCTAAGGCCCTACTGGCTGATGGAGTTCATGGATGACAAAGGAGTGAGAAGATTTTTCAGATTAGAAAACCAATTGAGCAACTCTAGCAATGAGACTCTCTTGGAAATGCAAGAAAAGCTAAATCTCTCAGAATCTGATGAACTGGAATTCCACAGGCAGCTCCAAAATTAGATTGAAGAAAACAACAGAAAGCTTGGAAAGAGATCCAGACCTTCAAGGAACTAGATAAATCTGCTCAGGCTAGAGGAGCATCTTGAAAATGACTGTGAGCAAAACTTTGTACATTTTGTTAATTGAAGCACTTTACAGTTTTATCTATCTACTTTCAAAGTTGTATTTTTACGGTGTTTTGTTATCATCAAGTATCTCTTAATTTATGGCTACAATTCCAGTAGACCTAAGTTGGGGGAGATTGTTGTATATATGTTGTGAAATTGATGATTTCATTAACAAAACTCCTTGGTAGATTTTACTTAGTGAAAATGTAGCACTCGACGGATAAGGATTATAGTCCCGATGGATGACTCAATATAGTCCCGACGAATGATGATTTATTATCCATCGAGTGAGTAGCTTATGTAACAATAAGTCTGTAGCACATTTCTGCATACACATTGTTTAGAATCTGTAGTAGTACTTAAGTCATGTTGACTTTAACTAGATATGCAAAATAGGTTGATTAATTGTACATAGATGATGTCTTGTAATTCTGCATAAATGAAATGATGTCTAGTACCTGATTGCTACCCGACGGATAAACAACAATGAATTCGATGGATGATCAACAACCCGAAAGATGATCATTAACTCGACGGATGATCATGAACTTGACAGATAAAGAATTCAAATATTGTTGACAGTGACAACACAGTCACATGCGTCGAGTGTATGCAAATGGAATGTGGTAGCCTATTCAACTGGGTTTTCGAGAACAAAGAAGCATTGCCATTTCCATGCTATTATGAAGATATTCAAAGATGCTGGAATAGAGTAATGAAGTAGCATTATAATAGACTCGATAGTTTTTGTTTTATTATCTTGTCTTATTGCTTTGTAATCTTGGTGATATATAAACCAAGAAGTAGCAAATAGAACAACTAACTAACTAAGAAACTAAGCAACCAAGAGAGAAACATTTGTAAGCTGAATTCTCAGTATTTCTCTGTATTCTTAGTTGTTCATTTGTAAGCAGCTGTGAGCTTTTTGCACATAGAGTTCTCTCGATATATATTATATATCTCTGGTGGAATCATTCAAATCCACCAGAAAGTTTTTTAAAGACTCTTGTTTTTAATTACTAGTGTTTTGATTCATTTCAAGTGATTATTCCGTATTCTGCTAATCAATTCACACTGATATATATAATTGAGTTAGAACAATTTTTATTCAAGAAAAAGTTTCAAGAATTCCATTCAACCCCCCTTCTGTAATTCTTGTTAGATTGTTAAGGGACTAACAGTGATGAAGAGTTGTCATAAACTGAGAGTAGACCTTAAAGAAATAAAAATTGAGTCTACATCAGAAAGGGAAAATGCATAACAATCATTGAACTCTATTTTATCTGAAATAACTCACTCTACTTCTGCTAAATCGGTTAATACGAAGAAAGTACCCAACACTGCTTGGGTCACTAAATATACCTGAATCTCATTGTGTGCAGGGCAAAGTGAAGAAAGTCATATGGATCATTGACAGTTGATGTTCCAGACATATGACAGGTGATAAGGCCCTGCTATCACAGTTTCAGGAGAAAGTTGGCCCATTGGTGACCTTTGGAGACAACAGCAAAGGATTCACAATGGGATAAGGCAAGATTGTTTCTGAAAATGTTGTCATTGATGATGTAGCACTAGTAGTTGGTCTTGAAGTGAATCTTCTCAGTGTTAGCCAATTTGCAGATAGAGGCTTTGAATTTTTATTCAATAAAGAAGAATGCACTTTAATCAGCAAGAGAACTGGTGAAGTTGCTCTGAAAGGAGCAAGGAAAGGAAGCTTGTTTGTTGCAGACTTGGACTTAACAAATAAGGATGGTATTTGTTGCTTCTACACCAAGGCATCAGAAGAACAAAGCAAACTATGGCATAAGAAGCTGTCTCACTTGAATTTCAAGGCAATTAACACCTTAGTCAAAAAGGAGTTAGTAAGAGACATGCCCAAACTGGAATTTGCTCAAGTTAAAGTTTGTGAAGCTTGTCAGAAAGGAAAAATGAAAAGATCTAGTCACAAGTCATAAACTGTGAATTCTATAAGTGCACCCTTGCAACTTATTCACATGGACCTATTTGGGCTAGTAAATGTCTTATCAATTTCAAGGAACAAATATGCACTTGTGATGGTGGATGATTTCTCAAGATACACTTGGGTAGAGTTCATGTACTCTAAAGATGAAACTCCACATATCATAATTGAGCACATCAAGAAGATAGAAAAACAGGCTGAAGATTAGAATTGTGTGAAAAGATTGAGAAGTGACAATGGAACAGAATTCAGAAATGCTACATTAAGTGAATTTTGCAAAGTCAAAGGCATTGTTCAAGAATTCTCAGCTGCCAGGACACCTCAACAAAATGGAATAGTTGATAGAAATAATAGAACATTGGTTGAAGCTGTCAGCACAATACTGCAAGATGCCAAGTTGCCAACAAGTTTCTAAGAAGAGGTTGTTAACACTGCTTGTTACACTCAGAATAGATATCTCATTAACAAGGCACATGGAAAGTCACCCTACTCAATCATGTCTAGGAGGAAGCCTACTGTAAAGCACTTTCATGTATTTGGAAGCAATTGTTACATTTTGAAAGACAACTCTGAATATGTGGGAAAATTTGACTCAAAGGTTTTTAAAGCAATTTTTATGGGATATTCACTGGAAAGAACAGCCTACAAAGTTTATGTGATTGATCAAAAGAAGATTATAGAGAGCACAGATGTGACCTTTGATGATGACAAATGTCCAGGCTTGAAATGTCTTGATGATAATGAAGCTGAAGCCCTGACATTTGAAAACCTCAACATTGATAGTGACTCTGATGGAGAAGAAGAAGTTGATTTACAACTGACATTAAATGAAGAGACTACTCAACAGGAAAATCATGAAAATGGAAACTCATCTCAAACACCTGAATTTGAGAGCACAAACTCAGGGGGAGAAAGAGAAGAAGGATCCAGCAGTCATACGAACAATGAAGAAAGTAATGAAGGCACAAGTCAACAAACTCATACAAGGAAGTGGGATATGAGTCACACTAGAGATGCAATTATTGGTGACCCTACTGCTGGTGTGAGGAGTAGGAGTGCAACTGCTAATGAGTGCCTACATGCATGCTTTCTGTCTCAAGTAGAACCTAAGAAAATTGATGAAGCTTTTCTGGATCCTGACTGGATATCTCCCATGCAGGAAGAACTGAATCAGTTTAAAAGAAGCAAAGTCTGGAAATTAGTTCCTACACCAAAGAATAGAAGTATTATTGGAACTAAATGGGTGTTCAGGAACAAGATGGATGAAAATGGTATAGTTACTAGAAACAGAGCAAGGTTAGTTGCAAAAGGTTACTCTCAAGAAGAAGGAATTGATTATGATGAAACTTTTTCTCCAGTCAAGACTTGAAGCTATAAGAAATTTTCTAGCATTTGCTGCACATTCTAACTTCAAAGTATATCAAATGGATGTTAAAAGTGCCTTTTTGAATGGTGAGCTAGAAGAAGAAGTTTATGTACAACAGCCTCCTGGCTTTGAGGATCTAAAATTTCCAAATTTTATGTACAAGTTACTCAAGGCTCTATATGGACTAAAACAAGTACCTAGAGCTTGGTATGACACACTATCAGATTTCCTACTGAAGCATGGTTTTACTAGAGGAACCATAGACAGGACTATCTTCTACAAGAAATATGGTGAAGATATGATCGTAGTTCAGATTTATGTGGATGATATCATCATTGATTCTACTAATGAGAAGCTTTGCCAGAGATTCTCTAAGCTTATACAAAGTTAGTATGAAATGATTATGATGGGGGAACTGAGTTACTTCCTTGGACTTCAAGTTAATCAAAGAAGTGATGGTATCTTCATCAGCCAAACTAAATATGTCAAGGATCTATTGAAAAAGTTTAGAATGGTTGATTGTTCACCTGCATCTACATCTATGTCTACTGCAACAAAGTTGGATGAAGATAAGAAGGGCAAGAGTGTAGATATTTCAAGCTATAGAGGGATGATTGGATTATTGCTTTATTTAACAGCAAGTAGACCAGACATCATATTTGCAACATATCTATGTGCAAGATTTCAAGCCAATCCAAAAGAATCATATTTGATGGTTGTAAAGAGGATTTTCAGATACTTGAAGGGAACTCCAAACTTGAGATTATGGTATCCTAAGGGAACTGGTTTTGAAGCAGTTGGTTACACAGATACAGATTTTTCTGGATGCAGGGTTGACAGAAAATGTACCAGTGGAAGCTGTCAATTTCTTGGACAAAGACTTGTATCCTGGTATAGCAAGAAATAACAATCTGCATCAACTTCTATAGCTGAAGCTGAATACATAGCTGCAGGAAGTTGTTGTGCTCAAGTGCTTTAGATTAGAAATTAGTTAATGGATTATGGCCTAGTGTTACACAAAATTCCTATTATGTGTGACAATACTAGTGCTATATCTATAGTAGCTAATCCAGTTAATCATTCCAGGACAAAGCACATTGATGTTAGGTACCATTTTATTAGAGAACATGCTACCAATGGTACCATTGAGCTCATTTTTTTACCAACGGAAAAACAGTTGGCTGATATTTTTACTAAACCTTTGGATGAAGCAACTTTTACTAGACTTTTAGGTAAAATTGGAATGCTTAATTCTTCATCTTAAGGCAAGAACTCAGCAAATGTTTTGCAGCAAATTAATCTCCAGTAAATCAATATTAATTTGATTTTATTGGAAGTTAACTGAAACATGAATTATAAATATTTCAGAAATCTCTGCATATTTGTATTTCAAATTCAACTTGGAATTTTTCAAATTCTAAGTAAGCTGCTCAGTTGTCAATTTACATTTTTTATATGTAAAATTAACACAAGGCGGAATTTCATAAACCAGAATGGTATAGATAACTGAGTTCTCGATAAGTCAATTTGACTTCTCGACAAATCATTTTAGGACTTCTCGAGTGAGTCCTCGATAAGTCAACTACAGACTTCTCGAGTGACTTCTCGATAGGCCTAATATGACTTATCGATAAGTCTTTATAGAATTCTCTAGTAGTGTTAATTCACGGAGTTCTATACAAGTGTAATTTTTGACTTATCAATAACTCAGAATTGAAATAATTTGATTTAATAGATTATTTTGATAAAATACTTTTGGAAAAGTTATTCTAATTTTATTTTGAACTTGTTCAATAAAAATTGGAATTAATTCACTCCACCTTTTCGACAAACTAGGTATTTATTTGACATCTCGATAAGTCAATTTTGAGTTCTCTAAAAGAGTAATTTAAAATGACCTCTCGATATGTACTTCTTTTCTTAAAATGACTTCTCGATTGACAAACTCCAATGCCTATTTTTGAGTTCTCGACAAGTCACTTACTTTTACTATAAATACCCAGACTTCTCGATACATTTTTGTTAACTTGGAATTTCTCAAATTCTAAGTAAACTGGATGTTTATTAATTCATATACTAAATATATGAAGTTAATAAATAACAGATCAAAAGAAGCAAAATGTATGAAAAACTGAAATAATTTAATTCATAAATTATGTTCAGCAAAATACTTTTGACATACTTTGTCTCTAATTACTCAGACTTATTGACACATTTACGTGCTTATGTGCAATTTTTTTTAAATGTGAAATATGTTAATCTAATGTAAGTAGACTAGTACATTATATGTGATGTTTTGAGAATGCTGACAATAATTAAATTTTTTTAACTATATGCTAACTATTTGTTTTAAATTTATTCAAATAATTCCTTATTAATATTTGTTTTGATGAATTAGCTAGTGAATTTTTTTGATGATTAGGAAGGGTTACTTTTTATGTAGGGAGTACTTGTTTATTTGCATGGGGAATAGTTAACCTAGAAAGTGAACTAAGATTCTTGAGTACTTGCATGGGGAATAGTGACTAGTCATTTCTAACTGCCTAAATTCTCGTAAAGTATGCTTGTGTGATTATTACACTTATTAACCGGGCATTTCAAGAGTCTATTGGTTTCTTTCTTTTCTCCCTCTATAAATTCAAACTCTTCACTCTTCATTATTCATCACTACTTTCTTTCTCATCAAATATCCTAACCTCAAAACTCACTTATTATTCATCTCTCTTCAATGGATGCCCCTTTTTTCACAAGCTCAACAATGGTGTTTATCTTCCAGCCTATCACTTGACTGACCATAAGGTCTATAATGACCCTTCTGGACTTCAAGTCCATATCAAAGGGATCGTTTGCAACCCCTTTAACGTTCCACTTGACGTCTTTGACGAACTCTCGTGGGATGATCAGATAAACTTCATTTTTTTTAGGGAGAAGTCTCTATGGAGCAGGAGAGACGTGCCAGGGTGGCTGAGCAGCAACGCCTTGCTGCTCTGGAGTTGCAGGAGAGAATCATCTCTCTTGCACACTCCATGTCCAGAGCATACCAGCGCAGGGCAAGGAGGTTAGAGGCCGAAAAGAAGAAGCCAAAATTAGAGTAGTTAGGATTAGGATTCACTTGTTGAAATCTATATCTTAATGTACTCTGTGTTTATTATTAATGAAAATTCTACATCTTTTCTATCAATTTTCTTTTCTTGATTGATTTGTGTTTATAACTCAATTGATTATTATCCTTCATTTCATAGTGCTTGTAACTATATATCTTAATGCATATGTCTGATTAAAACTCTAAAAAGATAAATATGTTCAATGCATTACAGGTCCAACACAATCTATTCAGACAACAACAGGAAATTCAGATAATCAATCAACAAGTATTTGTGCTAAACTGCAGCTAAATCATTTCAAAACCAAACTGCAGTTCACCCAGACACAGTAACACAAACTCAAACACAATCCCACTCAGGTGACTCTCAAAAGAAATCTATTTTACAAAAGGACAGAATCCTCAAAATGTTCTTTAGTTGTTTTGATTGTTTGAGAAAAGAAACCACCACAAACATGAAAATTCATCAGTTTTTCCATGAATATCACTAATGTACCTTCATGTGCAAAACAGTCTTCACAGACTGAAAGGTTTGAGGGTAGTACTCCTGAGGGGGAGCTATCTAAATCCTCTCCAATTCAATTGGAGGTTCCTCAGAAGGAACAACTCCCCTCATAACTCTAGCAAAAGCTGTCGTAGCAGTCAAAGCTAGAAGTACAATTGCCTATGATAATGTCATGAGAAGGGCAAGTTTAACACATTTATATGCCAGTGTGTTGCAAGACACACAAGGGTTTGAGGCTGGCATACATGATAGTAACCCAGTCAAATCCTCTCCAATTCAGTTGGAGGTTCCCATTACAAGTGAGGAACAATATACTGTCAAAACCACATAGCAGTCTGTGAGTCAAACTGTGACCTCAGTCACAGGTGTTTATGATGATTTATTTACCTCATAATCTCAAACTGGTATTCACTCTTCTGATGAAATGAGTATGATTAGACCTATATGGATTACCCCTAATCATATGATCACAGACAACACTTCTCAGCCACCTCTTATTTTTGCAAGTCATACAATAATTGAGCCTTTCATGTGAGAATGAGAGAAAAGATTTAGAGAAAAACAGAAAGTAAGAGAGGCATGATCCTTCCTGGAAAAAGGTGAGGTAGATGAGTGTCTGGATTTAGTAATCCTTGTGAGGAAACTCTGACTCTCAAAAGTCATGAGACTAGTGCAGTGAGAAGTAGTGAGACTACTTATTTAAAAGAAGAGAGAGCTTAGGACTTTTGAAACTGACAAACTTCTTCTGCAGATCTAAGTGAAACTTCTATTCTACTTGATAAACTCATCACTACAGATCTCACTGAAGCTTGAAGCTGCAGACAGTATTCTAAATGGACAATGACAGCAGCTTGAACAATGTGCATCCAGCTGGATCTCTCTACCTGGAGATAATGTCAAAAAGGGGGAAAATATATCTAAATGCCAAAATAGCTGATGGATGTTGCAAGATGATAATATTCTATTCTTGATAGGGGAGAGAAGAGTAAATCTAAATGCAACTCACAAAAGAAGACCAAATGGGGATATTGAATTCTGCATTTAGTTAGAGTTTTGACATCATCAATCAGAACTTGTGCATAATTCCATAATGAACAAGTTGGGAGAGATTGTAATATATAAGTGATGATGTCAAAGATCACTGGAGATAACAATATCATTAGTATCTCTGATCAAAGTATAAAGCAAGCTAGATGGACATCTGATCTAAGGAGGAGATTAATGAACTGTTATTTTTGGTAATCAGATTAAACTTGGGACCAACCCTAAGTAAGTTGTGTAGTTATCTTAGTCTGTATTTTGTACTTTTAACATTTAAAGTCTGTAAAAATGCAAAGGAGCAGACTGGAGTCTTTTTCCTGAAACAGTATCAAGCCTAAGGATTCTATCTGGAAGAAGATCAAGAAGATCATGCCTCAGAAGAATTTTGAAGAAGCTTGGAGTTGAATAAATCTGTTTGGAGAAAAATACTCTAAGACAAGATCTCTACAAGTCACAAATTTAATGTTATAGAGAATTCATTCGAGAACTCCAGAATGGCTTATCGAGAAGTCAGGAAAGCTACTAGAGAACTCAGTGAGATATCAACAAGCCAAATTGAAGACATGAAGTTTGGAGATATCGATAAGTCATTTCTTCACTAGAGAACTCAGAGTTATCGACAAGTCTACATTCATTAGAGAACTATGAGTTATCGATAAAAGTCAAGTTCCACTAGAGAACTAAGAGATAATGATAAGTCAAAATTCACTAGAGAACTCAGAGATATCGACAAGTTAAAATTCACTAGAGGACTCTGAGATTTCGACAAGTTAATTTGACTAGAGAACTCTGAGAAATTGACAAGTCAAGAAACCACTAGAGAACTAAGAGTTATCGATAAGTCAAAGTGAAGATGTGAAGATTAGAGATCTCGACAAGCCAAAATTCTCTTATAGAGAACTGAATATCTCTACAAGCCAAACTAAATATAGAGTACTAGAGATCTCGATAAGCCAATATACTTATCGAGATGTCAAGTGTTCTACAAACCTAAACTAGAGATCTCGATGTACAATCTCAAAGTACAAAGTTGCAGATCAGTTTAATATCCAAGATAATCGATCAACAAACAATCCAACAGCTGGATTGACAAGTCTATAAAAGCAGCTTAAAGAATGTGCAAGATCAATGGTAAAGATTAACTGACAAAGGAAGATTAAAGTGAACATGGGATGCTAATGATATGCTAAGCCAGAAATGAAATATCTGTTTTTCTATAAATAGAAATGACAAGTGACAGTTTAGAAAAGCTAATAGCATGTCTTATTACACACTGTGTAAACCAGCAGTTAACTGAGTTATAAAGTTAACACTGGTCCTTAGTCAGGAGTAACAATTTAGATCAAATTTCTAGTAACACTCTCAAGGAGAAGCTAAGCTCTTTATCAACAAAGAGCCTAGAAATTTTATAGCAAAACAGTCTTAATTTTAATATAAAATTAAGTGAGTTTTGAAGATCCGTATTCTTTATTTTTCTGCAAGTTTAAATTCTGCATGAACACATTTCACTACAAGAATCAATTTATTTGTTCAACCATAAACATTCAAGAAAAGCTTAAAAACAGTAAAACACATTCACCCCCACCTCTGTGTGTTATTCATTTCCTAACAGCTTGGAAGAAGCGCGAAGAGAAGCTCTTCGTCAGCAGGAACGGATCATCCGTCTTGTTGTGCTATTTGTAAATAGTTGGAGGAACTAATCAACATCAACAGTCTTAGTTCCTCGACTAAGACTGTTGAAGTTCTTCTTAGACTAGGACTATCTTGTAATTTCCTTTGCATGTAATCGAAAATTTCATGAAACGTACTCATCTGATATCTTAATGAACTTTCTTTTAACTGCAAGATTTAGTCTATGACTATTTCGCTATGTATGCATGTGAATATTTGTAGCCTGTTAATCTTTATATCATCCATTTAAAATGTATACTTTGATGATTGTTTTGATTAAAATTGTGGTTTGCTAATAATTTGTGATGCCTTGACAAACAACTATTGAATTCGAATCGACATATCCTGATTTTATCAAATCCTGGCAGAAAAGAGGTCTCAAATACCGACGACAAGTCATATGTACTAATTCAGATTATTATTGATAATTAATTTTTGAGTAGTTTTATTGCTATAATTAAGTGTCTCACTTAATTAATGGTTAATGGTGGATTATCTGATAAATAAATTTCTACAGTTGTGTCTTGACAAATCTGTATGTATTTTGTTTTTACTTCCGAAATTTACTCCACCATCAAATTCTATTACTCGGTAATTATTACCTGTCTGAACTCAAATTCACTAAATTACATTCTTCATATGAATGAGTTATATATACTCTGTGACACAATTCATCATACACATAGCTTCACTATTTACATCTCACTTATATTCTCTCTCACAAGCTACACACATCATGACATCGTCTGGAGTTTCACCACTCTTCAGCCAAACAACAATCATTCATGGAAACACATTTGACACTAATAATTATTTAGCTATACTTACACATCAGCAGCTTCCATCATCCTTTCATTATATTCAGGATTTCCTACTCCAATGTCCAATTGGGTATGCTCTTACGAATCCTATCAAAGTGTCATATAGGGCTGTAATGCAGGTATGGAATACAGCTTTGGCTAATGCAACAAATACTGGTTTTTCTTTTGAGCATAAGGGCCACAGGTATGAGGTTGATGTTCTGCTTCAAGCTTTGAGATTGCCTACCCTTGATTGTGCTCCTGATACATATACCACTGAGTAGCTGTTTGATATGCTAAGGAATTTAGGCTATAAAGGAAAAATAATAACCATTGGAAAAATGGCAAGGACAAAACTTAAAAGAGAATGAAATTTCTTCTTTGATTGCATCAGTAGGTGTTTCTTGAACAAAATAACAAATTTTGATGTTCTTCCATCCACTTCTCTGAAAATTGGGTACTCTCTTCTTTACTCTGGTAATTTTGATTATGGTAATACTATACTACAATTCATAATTGCTAGGAGAACAGATGCATCAGGAGTTATAGGGCATACTAGATTTCTACAATTGGTTTTTAATTTTCTATGCCCTAATGCTACTTTTGATGATGATGAATTACTTCCTGTGTTAGGTCCCGAATTATCGTAGAAGTGGGGGTTGAATACGATAATCACTAAATTAAAAATTCTTTCGAATCTTTAGCAAATATAGATTTAGTGCTCGGTTAGTGGTTTCGTGTTCTTGAGAGGAATAGTGTTTGGAACGATAAAAACAAGGAACATAAGATATTCGGGGAAATATATATTTGTATATAAATCCTCGAGGGTCTTGCTACACTCCGGTAAATAAATTAACCGGCTACAATCTAAGAACAACAAAGTTTCTAGCTTCTACAAAGATTTACAAATCAAATCCTATACAATGATCTAGCTTTTATTTGTACTAGGATTTAATTACCGGATAACGATTATAATGCCCCTAAGAATATACAAGAATTAAATCAGGAATTATAACGTTACTCCGGTGAGAAGTTAAACATATATAGAAAAATCTTGAGCTTCTCTATAAATCTTTACTGCCATTTTCACTACTCTCTTGGGAGAGAAGATGAACATAAATTAATCCAATTTGAATGGCTGACTTCTTCTGCTGCAAAGTGTAGACTTTATATCCAATAAAATTATGTGGTTGAGGAGAGGGAACTCTGTGGCGATCAAGTACATTTGTTCTGTGGCGACCAGGGTGTACAGGTTGTTCTATTGCGACCAGGGAGTAGTACTAGTACATAGTACTTAAACAATAAAATCAAGTCACCTGTATGGCGACTCCAGTGAAGCTCTGTGGCGACAATCTTTTAAGTACATATATGTACTTAACCAAACTAAAACGTAAACCATTACATGGTTTACTTGTTTGTTTAACTTTTATTTATTTTGATTTTCTTTTTCCTTTTTTGTTTTCTTTTCTTTTTGTTTTTTTTGTTTTTGTTTTTGTCTTCTTTTTCTTTTTCTTTTTTCTATTTTCTTTTTCTTTTCTTTTTCTTTTTGTTTTCTTTTTCTTTTTCATTTCTTTTCTTTTTCTCTTTTTTTTTTTGTTTTTCTTTTTCTTTTTATTTAAGTTTAAATTGTAACTAAAGTAATTTAGAAAATTAACTTAAATATAACTTATATAAATAAACTAATATAGATTTATAAAATAAACTTATTTAAAGTTTATAAGATAAATCAATTTAAGTTTATTAAATAAATTATATTAAAGTCCTTTAAATAAATTTATTTAATTTACCAATTAAACTTTGAGCTTCGCCAGTCCCCTGAGCTGTTTAGCTGTATACCCCGTGCACCATTTCTCGTACTTTAATAGATAAACGTTCAATCCAATTACGTTCCTCAACTTAACAATCCTTCTATTAATAATACCCAGATTCCTTTCACGAGCTGTTGATGCCTAATGCAACTGGTCTGGTTCACAGACGACTAACCCTAATTCAGGTCTGCGTATTATGGCCTTGATTAAATTGTTAAGCTTGCAATAACTTTATCGCTTCAGACACTGACTGTCAATAAACAACTGTACTTTCACTGGAATCCTTTCTGGTACTCTAGACAACGTCTTCATTAACCTATGTCTATACCCTGTCTTCAATTCTTCAGATTCCTATGCTTCAAACACTGTCTTTCTTCAATCAATGCCAATACACTGAAATCTTTCGGTAGCACTTGTATACTGAATCTTCAACATTTCTGAAACCCTGAAAGTCTTTAACCTTTGTTCTTCACTGAGGCATGATCATATTAATGAACTTCTTTCAGTGACTAGTAAACAGACTTCAGGCTTTCTTCTAATCTTCTGATTCTTTGTATTTGCCTTGTCTTCATTCTTCCTGATTTCTTGTGTAGATGTAGTATTATTAACCTGTCAAGTTTTAGTGTTGTTATCGTGTTGAGTTATCACGTAACTGTTCATATAGTTACGCAGTCTCACCAACAATATCCCCCTATTTGATTGTTAAATCTAACAAACAAATTAAATAGAGAGGATAACTCAACTAACAACTAGAAAAAGTAATGTACCAGGACTTGTAAATAATGCTACTGGTTTCTGGATCAAATACTGCATTTCCAGATTTCTTGAGTAACTGAAATGAAAGATGCTTGTTCCTCTAGCACTGAACTGATCTTCACGTAGTTTCATCTTCATTTCCTTGGTTCTTCAAATCTCTGCCAGATAATACTTCTCAGTCTTGAAGTAATCATCAGCAGCTTCTTTTATACAACCACATTTCCTGTTGAGAAGCGTATATCTCTCTTGCTTCCCCCTATAAGAATCAACTGCTTAAAGGAGATCACTTTCGTTTACCACCTCTCCAGTACAATAGGATCCGCAGATAAAAACCAATGGTACTCCCCTTTTGGAAAACAGCTTCTCCCCTTATGAAGAATAGTGATGAACCAAACCACTTCTTCTGATCACTAGGAAATCACCTTGTGTTTACCACCTCTCCCGTACAATAGGATCTGTAGTTACAAACAACAATGGTGTGGTGTGTACATGTGCTTTACCTTTTTATCCTTCCCTGCTATTTCTCCCCCTTAGTTGAGTAATCCTCCAAACTATTATAAAAGCTTTTATCTCCCCCTTAGAGAAGGAATTTATGATGTTTTCTGAAGGACATCTCATATGTTACTTGGTTGGAAAAGAAATAACAAGTCAGAGTCTGATCAACCATGTCCCTTTAAATGCTGCAAGAATGGCTTCACTGCTGATCATCATGTTAACCAATATTCCCAACTCCTTATACCTCCCAAATGTGAGATCATAACCCAACTAGTTAGGTCCCGAAGTATTCTAATCCAATCTGTAAATGTTAGGTCCCTAAGAGTTAGGTTCCAATCATAAACAGATTTGAGACTCGAAGTATCAAGAACCTTGTTTAGGGATAGGGAATGGGATATGGTGGTTCTCTTTCTTCCTCACTGTGAGTGTGTGATTCTGTTTTGTGTACCTCATAAGTGTTTCACTCTTCTCTCCACTCGTGTTTACACTCATTCTCACAAGTGTATCACACCTCTTATAGCTCCAAAATCTAGCTGTACCTGCAAGGAAAGGGTTTCCCTTTTAGGGTTCCAGATTTGAACTCTGGGAAGGCAAACAATGATCCAAAGAATTTAGCATAAAGATCAAAGTTCACTTTTAATGTCTGTGAAGACATTTCTTTGTGACTCATCAGGTAATATCTGAAACATTGTCAACAAGTTTCCGATCTACACATATGTCAGATCCACTATCCGCAGATGCATCCAGGGGATTTAAGCCTGGGGAGGTAGATACTGACCACTGACATATGGCTATTGGATCAATATCCTCTCTTAACACCTGTAAAGGAAATTGGTCCATTAAAGAACCTAGAACAATCGAATCTAATCGTAAAATGGTCGACACTCTTGTTTCCGTCAACTCATCCTATGTGTGTGTAACATTTCCTTGTGCATCAAGAATTGTTTATGTTTGAGGTGGTGACACTACATCGGATACCCTGGCCAACAAGCAAATTTCAATAGATACACCCTGTTGAGAGGATGAATCTAGTAACTGTTTTGTGCATTTTCAGCCATTACATCTTTTTGAGAAGATGTATGGGGGCTAGCAGTTTTCTCAGTTTAAATATTACTCATCTTTTTAGGAGGCAGAGTTGCTGGGTTGACTTCAGAACCTTCCTTACGTGGTGCACTAAGGCACTTTCTCCCTCACGCTCATTCATACTTCATTTTATTGGTAAGAGAGTGTTGGTTAGTTCTGTTTCTGTGTTTGTCTTTACAGTCTGGGATAGAAGTTGTGTGTTTCAACCTCATGACTATCAAATGAAAGAAGGCCATTGGAGGCTGAACCTGCATCACAGAACATATGACAATATATAGATAAAATGCACTTAAGATCTATAATGAATAAAAATTATGCATTTAATATTTTGAGAAAAATAATGTACAATTGTGATTTCAAAACCATTTAAACGAAATAAGCAATCACTAAAGTAGAAAGAAGTTTGATTTTCTCCTAAAACTGTTCGAGTGCACAAGTCTGTTTTTATGCCTAAAAAGATAAATGATTTGATAAGACACAGACTGATGACCTAGCAGTATTAAGAAGAAAAAAAAAGATTTTGTCTTTCAATATGAATGAGGTTTTATAAAAGCATTGATCACTTAGGGTAAAGTCTAAGCAATTCTCATTCATATTAAAAGTTCCATAATCTATCTTTAGAAAACTATTACCAATAACATTGTTTATTGATAAATAATCTTAATAAGAATGACTATGCTGCTGATTTCAAATTGTAGTGAATCTGTCAGATATAGCAACTCATATAAATTCACTAGAACTTAAAATCTCACAATTATCTGCAATAAAATATTAACAATATATCATTGACTGATACTTGTTAAGTACTTTAGATACCAATAATTATGTTGCATCCTATTTTAAATATTAAAATAAGATATCAATGAATTAAATACCAAGTATCTATCAAAAAGACATCAACATTCAATTTTATATATCATATAATTGTTCAACGCCTAACAACTGTAATATCTCAAACAATATTGGTTCGATAAATAAAGCAACATTAACCAACATTATCTTGAATGCAATCTTAGAAAGATATTCTAAGTTCCATATACTTTGATCCATTGAGTATTGCATCTAATATCAAAGTGTTTAGGAATTTGCAAATAAGTATAAAAATTATTCTAAGTGGACAACATATGGTTATTTATAATAAAGCATCAAACATTATAACCATAGTTGTACTTTAAGAAAGATTTTTACACTTTTTATATTAGTAAAAGTGATTGAAGATAACCATTGATTACTTAGAGGAGTTCTAAGTAATGTTACAAATACTAATACTTCACAATTAGTTCATAGTTAAACTCTTAACTAAATATCATTAACTGATATAAATCAAGAATTAGCATACAACTAATCATGCTACAATCATGGTTCTGATTTCAGTGAATTCTTGAGATGTGAACATTGTTAAATTCACTAAAACCAAAATCTCATAATTAACTTATAACACACAAGTCACGGTTAATATACTAGATAACAATTGTTGACAAGTTTAGTTATAATCAATCATGTTGCTTATTTATTTTAAGTTAGTTTGAATTATGGAGCAAATAAAATCATTGAATTGCTTCAATTTCCATAATCCAAACTACCCAAAATAAATACTAAATAAATCAATACTAAATATCTATTAGTTAGATACAGCACTTAAATATTTTCATAATTATCCTTGAATAATCACCAATAGGATATATGACTTATATACATGGCAATCACTCTCTGGATAATTAGTAATTTTAGAAATACTTTCTAAGCATATAAAATATTGAGAGTTTTATACACATAACTTAGAAAATACTTCAACTTTTAATATCAGTGATTTTAGAAATAAGCATTGATTACTTAGAACAAAAATTCTAAATAATATCACTAATACTAAAAGTATCATAATTATTCATACATGATACAAATAACTATGCTGCATATTATTTTAATATAATTCAAATTATGAGACTGATATGGAATGGAATTGTCTACAGTCATAATTTAAATCAATTGAAATAATATTCAAACTTAATGCTATAATACTTAACTACCAAAAATGTATCTGACATTGTAATCATGATAATCAAGATAGTAGCACTAAGTACGAGGTACTGGATTTCTGATAAATTCACAAGTCCTTTATATATTGAAGATTTAATACTTGTGAACTTATATGAAGAATTCCTTACAAATGGGATGTCCAACTATTATGCAATGAATGATATCCCACACTTACAAACCAGTCTTGAAAGATTAATTTTAACAAGTGATTTAATAAGTGTTTCTGCAAGGGACTATTTGAATAAAATGACATGCTCTCTAAATTGATGATACATGGTGTGAAGGTGCCTTGTCATAGAGTGTTCGCAGAGTTGTTGAATTTGAAGTTGTTTCTCATCATAACAAGAAATCAATCTTCTTCCATGAAGTTGACAGCTTCTTGAGATGCTTCTCCTGTCACTTCGGTTGACAGCTTTAGAGATGCTTCTCTTTCTTTCTTACAACCTGCATAATATGTATCTATATAGCCAAACATGTTAAGCATAATATGTTTAGGTTACTATACTCCAAGAGTTAGTAATCCTGTTAGATATCTAATAATCTTATTAATAGCTATAAGATTGGATTCTCTAGTATCCACTTGGAACCTTGCACATTGGCATCTTGAGAACATTACATGTTGTCTATTAGCATTTGAGTAAAAGAGTGAGCTCGTCATACCTCTATAGCTTGTCATTATACCAGAGTTGCACTGATCAAGCTTTAGTGGATTCTGTTGGTAAGTAGTCTTGGCATGTTCAGAATCTTCCAAATTTTGCATCTTCAAAAGATCCTTAACTTACTTGTATTGCCATCATTCTTTTAGTTTACTTGTGCTCCTAAAAGAATTGCTCTTTTGGCTTGCTTGAGCTCCTAAAAGAATTATTCTAATGGCTTGCTTGAAGTAATTCCAAAAAGAATTGTAACCTTTCCAACATGCTCCTCCATACTTACTCTGCAATTACTTAGAAAATAATCTTGCATAAGTATTTGTTAGTAGACCAACATATAACATTATCATTATATCACTGCACATATAAAACAATATGTTTGTGCCTAGTGATAAGAGAGTTATTAGTATAATGACTTTACTAGTTTATATTAAACTTGTAACTTCAGTTAGAGTGTCATACCATGTTCTTGACGATTGCTTGAGTAGTATACTAGTTCATACCAACCTGAAGTGAGCTTGTGAAGAAGAGATATACATAGTTCAATTGATCTACTACTGCAAAGTCCATGAACTATTTTGCACTGACTTCCTCTTTTGACTCACCAACCAGGAGTGCACTTGTACACATCTACTAGAGTCCAATTCCAAGTGTAATGTGCATCAGGTGCCTGATATATTATAATATTCTCAAGTCTCGTCACTGGTGCGATCTGTCAAATACTGATTCCAGATAATAACCTAGCATTCAGTTTGGCCTTGTCCCTCGTAACAATGCCATTATCATTCAGTTTTGACTTCTGGTTATCCTTGTACCAATTACAATATTGTCATTTGGTTTGGATACCATCTTCCCTACAATATGCTTGTTGACCGATTGAGCTCATCTTGCTTTGTAATCACCCAATCAATCCGGATCTATCAGAGCTTCTGTAACCTTGGTTTTTTCCTTAGATAGAAAACTAGAGAAATAATCATTCCCACTCAGTAGCCCTGCTAATCATTACTCCACCATCTGGATCACTTAAAAACTAGACTCTGGGAATAATATTAATATCAAACCCTTTGTCTCAGCAGATATGTTCTTGTAGTGTCCTCTTGATTTTTCAATGTGGTGTTGTATCTGACTAGTTGATCCTTGTTTTGCTCCCCCTAAGCTGTTGCTGGGATTTTCTGAAAATCCTTACCCTTGCTGACTGGCTTCATTAAAGTAATGAGTTGTGTTATACACTGCCATTCCACTGCTTGGATATGAATCATCAATACCATAAATTTCTCCTTTAACAGCTTGGAGCATAGAGTTGTTGAACTATGTACTTAGATTTTCTATCACCTTTGGTTGATCAACCACAAATGCCCTGTAGGTTGTAGACTCCACTGAGTAGCCATGAAGAGTATCCTTACAAGTCTTAGCTGCAAATGCCAAGATCTTCAAACAACTAAAAATAATTCATTGTTTGCTTCTGTAGAATATTCTCTCCAAACACTTTCAGGTTATCCAGTGTTTGCTTCTGTTGGCCATTAACTCATTAGTGGTCTTCATGTATACATCCTGATCAAGGCTTGATCTTACTTGAAGTAAACTGTATTGACTGCTTCAGCCCTTTGGTATTTAGAAAGTCCTGATTAGCTTGATATTTCCCTTATAGCTTTAATCAAGTTTCGGTTCTTCCTTTGTACCACTCCATTTTGATACGGAGCTCCCAGTGCTGAATTTGTCTCAAAATGTTCTTGATGTTACAGATATTAATCAGAACTGCTTCTTGAATTCAGTCCCATTATCTGACCACAAGATCACTTCTATTACAGTTGCTTCCAGCTTAATCTTCTTTGATGTGATCAATCACCATCTGTGATTTCTTGTCTTGAGAACGCACGAACAATAACTTTGTTTCATAAGAGTAGTCAACCACCATCACTAAGGTATATCTTTATTTTGATGTGATGTTGTCTTTGACTTCTCTTTCTGACATGCCTCACATTTATCATCTTCTTAATTTCAGATGAGGCAGTCCTCTCACTAACCCCTTATTCACAAAAGAGTTCCTTCAGTTGATGTTCAAGGGTGAGAGCATCTAATGCCATAGATAAACTTCTGACAGATGAAGTTTTCCAGTAGAAACCATTGACTTCACCTTTTTTGAGATTTCAGTCTAGCCACGAGCATATTCTTTCCTTACTCTAACAAGAGAAAGCTTCTCAACCATCCTGCTTCAGATGAGACACTAATTCTTCTTTGAATTGACATTTTTTCCTTTGATGCAGAACTGTTTGATAAGTGGATTTGTGCCTTGATTTTCCAGCAAGGAAGTTGCTTCAAATTTCTATCAATGACTCCAATAATTAGGTGTTATCAGTGATAGCAATTGTTGAGTCCATGATGACATCCCTTTTTTTGCATAACTTGTCCCGTAATGAAAACCTTTGCTATCATCTCCAAAGATTACTGACGGAATAGCTTATGTCAATCACATTTGATTGTGAGGCTCTTTCTTTGATCACATGCCTTGAGTATCAAATACCAAGAATACATATGAATCAAATAACCTGTTACGTCCTGCACTCACAAATTGATTAACAGTTCTTGGTACCCACTTATCAATTTGGGTCCAGATGGATTAAAGATATTATTATAAACAGACAAAACAATAGCTGCAACCTTATCATGCTAATTCTTATCTTTGACTGACCATTTTCTCCATTTTAATACCCTTGACAAATTTGTCTTAGGCTAGGGGATAAATGGTTCCAACCTTACATAAGGAAGACTAGCAGTCTTTGCCCTATTGTGATCTTAAATATGCTTTCTACAATTAAGCAAGCATTGTATTAAGAATACATGGCATTCATTCAGAAATATTACACATAAGAATTAAGCAAGATAGGCATGATATGGAACAAACTGAATTAACATATAAATTACTAATTATATCTAGTCCAATCTTATTGATAAATCTCATCTACCTATCTCAATCCAATTATAAATTAATACATCTTAACAAATAATTCATATCAAATGAATAAATCATATTGTATTAGGATACAGAAGATAAGCATAAACAAAGGTCTTAAGTACTGGAAAAATATATACCTCACTAAAGCAATTAATCTTGTTCAACAAATATTTAAACACATATTTAAGATCATCTAAAGTAACATGCACAAGTAAACATCATTCCTAGTTACTAGAAAATAATCCGGTGAACTAGTTCAGCATTATCTATGTGTGATGTTATCATGCTTGTGCGAGTGTTAAACATTTAAACAGTATGATCTTAACATGCATTGAATATTAAAAACAAAATATTGCAGTGATTCAAGAATTTGAAACATGAGATATGTGAGTTGGATCATCTTCAGAGATTGCTTTGAAAGCAAGATATTCATTATTCATGTCATCTGATCCATCCCAACTCTTTCCCGTGCACTATAAGTTTTGACTGGCTGCTTCCCTAAGAAAACATTCCACATTTGTCTCAACTCTTCAACTGAATCCCTACTCATCGTTATTTGTCAAACTTCTTGTTCTGTTGTAGCAAAACCCCTGATAGTTACTTGACACATATTGCTTGTAAAACCTGTAGCTATTAAATCTTGTTTATGTCCCATTCCCAGTCTTGTAATTACTTCTTGAACTGAACCTGTAAAAGTCTCTGCTTCAGAATTGATAGGCTTGATCCTTGGATATAGCTTCTGTATTCTATCTGAATCCAATGCGACTAAACTTCCCTGACAAGTGAAACACTGCCCTGACGTTCAGTCCCTCAAGTACTTCTACCTGAGCTACCTCTGATACAACTATCAGTAACTCTTACATTCTGTCCTAAGGTTCCAACTTTACTACCTATGACTGAGATGTTTGTTTTTCCCCACTATTCTCCCTGACCTCCACAATTCCTGCCTGTATGATCTCTGTGATTCCCGGATAAATGTAGCATTGGTACAAACCACTGTGTTAGTGTATAATCTGGAATCAAAGAGTTGTCTTTCCACATTAAAAGCCCGGAGGAATCCTGAGTCTACCAATACCTTGATTACCCTTGATTTAATATTTGAGAAAGATTTAAATTTCCAATATTTTTAATTTTCTTAGAAAATAAATTAATAATAAATAAATATTTACGTAAAATCTAATTTTCAAGAATTTCAAATTTTCTTAAAAATTAAATAAAACGTAAATTATTATCTAAAAAAAATTAAATTTAAGAATTTCAAAATTTTATGGAAAGAATAAATAAATCAAAAAAGAGAAATTAGGGGCAACAAAAAAATATTTAAGTGACACAGTTTTCTATAGGGGAGCACTGGTCGCAATAGAGTCTGTATTGTGCGCAGTCTTTGTGTGTGAGGCGACTCTTCTATGGCGACTTCCAGCATATTTGCCTTAGAAAAACAGGTGATAGCTGTATTGTGCAAAGAAGCAAACCCGGCTGTGGTGACCAGGGCGACTACAGGAATACAGCCAAGTACCTGCATAGCGAACACTACTTCTGTTTGTGCGGTGACTGGAATAATAGCCAGGCGCGTGTCACACAACAGAAACAGGCAGCCCTCTCCTGCTTATTCTGCGTGCGTGGCTTCCCAAATAGCCAATCAACTGCTATGTCCAGATCAGGTGCGTGTCTTGTGCGCGAGTCCAGTTCCTGTTTCTCCGCGCGTGAGTGGCACAGTCCACTTCAACCTGTTCCAGGCGGCAGTTTTGCGCGCATTGATTGCTGCTCATTTCCCTTTTTTTACTTTTGTACAGCTTAGCCATCACCTAACTGAACTTAACCGAGTGGAGATAACCAAAAATGGCAGCTAAACTAACTGCACAAATTCAGCTAATTGCCGAGACAAAACTGGCAGCAACAATAATTCTGAAAAACTGGTAGCAAGGAAAAAATACACCCGAAAGAGATAAAAATAAATTAAAATTAAAAACTTTTATTTATTAAAATTTAAATATTAAATTAATTTAGTTAAATTTATAAAATAAATTTATTTAAATTAAGTTTATAATAAACTTATTTAAATTAAATTTATAAAATAAATTTTCTAAATCAAATTTACTAAATAAATTTATGTAAATGAAAAATTAATAAAATAAATTAATTTTAAGGATCCTGATTTGTGTATCAATCAGTAAGCTCTGATACCAATTGTTAGGTCCCGAATTATCGTAGAAGGGAGGGTTAAATACGATAATCACTAAATTAAAAATTCTTTCGAATCTTTAGCGGATATAGATTTAGTGCTCGGTTAATGGTTTCGTGTTCTTGAGAGGAATAGTGTTTGGAACGATAAAAACAAGGAACACAAGATATTCGGGGAAATATATATTTGTATATAAATCCTCGAGGATGTTGCTACACTCCGGTAAATAAATTAACCGGCTACAATCTAAGAACAACAAAGTTCCTAGCTTCTACAAAGATTTACAAATCAAATCCTATATAATGATCTAGCTTTTGTTTGTACTTGGATTTAATTATCGGGTAACGATTATAATGCCCCTAAGAATATACAAGAATTAAATCAGGCATTATAACGTTACTCCAGTGAGAAGTTAAACAGATATAGAAAAAGCTCGAGCTTCTCTGTAAATATTTGTTGCCATTTTCACTACTCTCTTGGGAGAGAAGATGAACAGAAATTAATCCAATTTGAATGGCTGACTTCTTCTGCTGCAAAGTGTAGAATTTATATCCAATAAAATTGTTTGGATGAGGAGAGAGAACTCTGTGGTGATCAAGTACATTTGTTCTATGGTGACCAGGGTGTACAGGTTGTTCTATGGCGACCAGGGAGTAGTACTAGTACATAGTACTTAAACAATAAAATCAAGTCACCTGTATGGCGACTACAGTGAAGCTCTGTGGCGACAATCTATTAAGTACATATATGTACTTAACCAAACTAAAACGTAAACCATTACATAGTTTACTTGTTTGTTTAACTTTTATTTATTTTGATTTTCTTTTTCCTTTTTTTGTTTTGTTTTCTTTTTCTTTTCTTTTTGTTTTTGTTTTTCCTTTTTCTATTTTTTTTTCTTTTTGTTTTCTTTTTCTTTTTCATTTCTTTTTCTTTTCTTTTCTTTTTCTCTTTTTTTTATTTTCCTTTTCCTTTTTATTTAAGTTTAAAATGTAACTAAATTAATTTAAAAAATTAACTTAAATATAACTTATATAAATAAACTAATATAGATTTATAAAATAAACTTATTTAAAGTTTATAAGATAAATCAATTTAAGTTTATTAAATAAATTATATTAAAGTCCTTTAAATAAATTTATTTAATTTACCAATTAAACTTTGAGTTTCGCCAGTCCCCTAAGTTGTTTAGCTGTATACCCCGCGTACCATTTCTCGTACTTTAACAGATAGACGTTCAATCCAATTACGTTCCTCAACTTAACAATCCTTCTATTAATAATACCCAGATTCCTTTCATGAGCTGTTGACACCTAGTGCAACTGGTCTGGTTCACAGACGACTAACCCCTATTCAGGTCTTCGTATTATGGCCTTGATTAAATTGTTAAGCTTGCAACAACTTTATCGCTTAGGACACTGACTGTCAATAAACAACTGTACTTTTACTGGAATCCTTTCTGGTACTCTAGACAACGTCTTCATTAACCTATGTCTATATCATGTCTTCAATTCTTCAGATTCTTATGCTTCAAACACTGTCTATCTTCAATCAATGCCAATACACTGAAATCTTCCGGTAGCACTTGTATACTGAATCTTCAACATTTCTGAAACCGTGAAAGTCTTTAACCTTTTTTCTTTATTGAGGCATGATAATATTAATGAACTTCTTTTAGTGACCTGTAAACAGACTTCAGGATTTCTTCTAATCTTCTGATTCTTTGTATGTTAGGTCACACACATTGTAGAAGGGGGTTGAATACAATGTATAGCACAATCAAATCGAATTCAAATAACACAAGTAACAGAAAACAGACTTTATTCAAAGCAATAAACTATGTTACAATATGGAACTGTCCTCTCTCAGTGATGAACAAATATCACGTGAGCTGCTAGGGTTACAATGAATAATATTCTCAATAATGATAACACTTTTAGTGTAAACCCTATGTCTGTGTTTATATACTACACAGTTACAAGATAATCGCTAACTGATATGGAACATAATTCTGCTTCCTAAAATATATCAATCAGATATCTTTTCTTCCAAGTATTCTATTCTTCATAGAATTCCTTCTTCATGTATATCTTTTCTTATGTTTGTCTCGATCTTCTCTTCCTTCAATCAGCCGCCTTCCTTATCTGAACGTTTCCTTTAAGTCCTGATATTATCTCCTGATAAATATCTCCTGAACCTTAAGTACTGATGACTTAAGTTCTGACTTCAGTATAAGTGCTGATTTCAGTTAAGTACTGATTTGTCCTGTTTAAGTAAGATCTGAAAACTAAACATAAATCATATTAGTCATGACATTATCAAATATATCTAACAATCTCCCCCAACTTGTAAATTAGCATAATATACAAGTTTAACAGATATTTGATGATGTCAAAAACATTAAGTACAAATGCATAAGAAATTGACTAGATAACTACAACTTACAGTCCTTAAAACTTTACCAACTTTAACTTCTGATAACAACTTTAGTCTGTATACATATCATAATTTGAGCAGTTGTAGATCTTGACTTGGCTTCACTTTCTGATCTCTCTGATGTCAGGAGTTGTTCTGAGATAGTTCTTTAACAAACATCTCTCAGCATATCCGAGTTCATCAATCATCCTCCTTTTAGCATCTTTAAGCTCTGCAGAATCTTCACCAGTTTGGAAGATAGCAGCCCTGAGATCATTTATTCTAGCTTTCCTTATATCCTGATCCAGTCTGATCAAATACGCCTTGTCAGACTCAAGATTGAATTCTACAGCCTTATAACCCAGAAAGGTAGTTATAATCTTAGCAGAGTTAGGCTTCATCTCAACAATATCACCCTTATGATCTCTGTACTTTGGAAGATATGTGCTGTCAGACTTTACAGAATAAAGCCTTTTCTATCTCTGAATTTGAGCCTTCAAATAGTTTGCAGCACTTTCTGTTATTC